>NC_083580.1:4905572-4933072 GCF_027579695.1 Neoarius graeffei
AGATGGTTTAATAAGCCACGTGCTTGTGTGTAGTGAAGCACCACCTGACTTTTAATGTTTGTTTTTATCTACATTAATCAAAGCTCCAGGCAAAGCCTATCTGTATTTGCATATAACATACTGCAGTGATGGAGTCAGTGATGAATGGAGGGAACAGATAAGCGGGCAGAAGAAGGACGGAGCGTTAGAAGCATTCACTGACAAGACAGAAGTGAATCTGGAAACTAAGACTGATGAGTATCTTATTCTGCATTATTTACAAGAAAAAAACTACTGAAGTGCAAATAAAAAATGCAAAGCAAATAGAATGTTTAGGAATATGAAATGTGCAGAGTTGTATTTATTTTTTCTTCAATTCTGTTTGGTACAAAGGTGTTGATTAATTTTCTATAACAGCAGCTCTGACAGCAGAAGGCAAAAAAATGTTATTAGCTAATCCGGCTGATAGGTGATGAGTTTACGCCATCCTGTGCTGTCCCATGGGTGCAGATCCCGGGGGGGACAGGGAGGACATGACCCCCCCCCCCCCCCCCCCAATTTCTGAAAAACATGAATTGTCCCCCCCAATAAAAATCCCCTAAATTATTCAAAATTGTACAAACAAATGTATTTTCAGACAAATGATTCCCTGTAGGGTGGCACGGTGGTGTAGTGGTTAGCGCTGTCGCCTCACAGCAAGAAGGTCCGGGTTCGAGCCCCGTGGCCGGCGAGGGCCTTTCTGTGCGGAGTTTGCATGTTCTCCCCGTGTCCGCGTGGGTTTCCTCCGGGTGCTCCGGTTTCCCCCACAGTCCAAAGACATGCAGGTTAGGTTAACTGGTGGCTCTAAATTGACCATAGGTGTGAATGTGAGTGTGAATGGTTGTCTGTGTCTATGTGTCAGCCCTGTGATGACCTGGCAACTTGTCCAGGGTGTACCCCGCCTTTCGCCCGTAGTCAGCTGGGATAGGCTCCAGCTTGCCTGCGACCCTGTAGAACAGGATAAAGCGGCTAGAGATAATGAGATGAGATGATTCCCTGTGCGGTACTTTTTGAATGATGTGGCGAGCCTCTACGAAGTTGTGATTTATGGTTGCATGGTATGAGTTGCATACGGGGAAAAAAAAATCACTTTTGTGTCCCCCCCCAATCCTGACATCGGATCTGCACCCCTGTGCTGTCCGTCAACCGTCTGGCATCATCCACATTTCACGAAAATCGCTTCTTCTCTCTCAGTTCTTCACCAATTTTTATTCTTTTTGGCAGGAAGGTAGGTCTGCCTGGGGTGCATATAGCTTTTACCTAAATTTGCATAATTGCAATTAATAATGAAGATATGGAGTAATTAATCAATCCCTAATGAGCAGTTTCCACACAAATCGCTTCTTCTCCCTCAGTTCTTCCCTTGATTCTTTCTGGCATGATTTATTAACATTTATTGCACAAGGTGGTCCACTTTAGATCGTTTCTTCTGGACTAGACAGGGCCGGAGTGAGTTATGCTGTCATTGACGGCCTTGTTGTTTCTATTGTAACAACATTTGTAATAATCAGTTGGTTTTCCACCACAGGAAAGTCTTCAGGATGGAGGATGTTGCAGTACTTGTGGACATAATAATTTGCTTTTTTTAACTTCAAGACAGAAACAAAGAGCCTGGTGAGGACATGACTATTTATACACACTTGCTGTGACAGAAGTGAGAACAGGGTCTTACTTGTCTCATGAATGTTTCACAGTATAACTGTGTATAAAAAGTACAATGAAGAAATAAAAGGAAAATTGTAAGCATTGTCAAATTGCTGTCGTAGAAAAGGAATAAAACACAAGAACCGCTGTTCGTGGAAAACTTTGCTTCATCATGCCACTCCGTCACTGATTACTTTCCTATAACAGCATGCTTCCAGGTTCTTACTCATACCCTTCCTTTGCCTTCATAACTCTCTCCAATGTTTTTTAAATCCTTCTGAGCATCTCTGACTTGTAATATTTGCACATTCTATCTGTTGTAACTCTACCAGTTATGCATGTCGTACACTGAACTCATCAAATCAGGACATTTAGCTGATGGCTTGGATTGTTGTTTCAAAATCCATTTCAATAGACACACTGACAAATGGATGGGTGTAAAAAAAAGGATATATTTTCTTTGTTTCCATTTCAAAACATAGGAGATGCAAATTTTTGTACTCAGCAGTACATAGTCTGGACTTGTCTCTGAATAGTGAACAAGTGATGGTGAATAAAGACCATTTATACACTGTGATCAGAAATATCATTGAATTATTGTAAATCACTCGAATTGTCTGGTCCATAGTGAGCGAGTCTCTGTAGTAGTATTTACAGTCGCTCTTGTTGCATTTGCTATCGTCATCTCCGTCCAATTGTCTCGTATAAGCACATTGTTGGCAGTGGAAAAGTAAACAGACGCTGGATTTACTCTCGTCTCAGGATCTGTTGACAGCTGGCTGACATCCCACGCTCTACCTACCTACCTACCTAGGGTATGGTATTTACTCGCTGCACAGGAGAAATGAAACCTGATCACGGTGTGTACCCACAACAACAACAATGAAAGCGCCTTTAAATCCTAATATCCGTACAAAATAATTTGGCTTGAATAAACCAAATTCTGGTCAAAATTAGAACTAAATTTGGTTTATTCTCTGTTCTTTAACCAAAATTACTACAAAATTAAGCCATAACCAAATTTTTACTTGTGTCCCAAAGCCAAATGTCGGTTTACAACCTCGCTCAGTTGACCAAATTTGGTCTAGCTTATACTCTCAGGAATGAAAAGCAATCCCTTCACCAAATTTTGGTCAAGAGAATTCTCCATTCCGAGATGAATCATTACAAGTCCAGAATTGGAGGAGGCTTAAGTTCAAAAAATTTCTATGTCACCATATGAGAAAATGAAAAATCTTTAGCTCATCCGGCTGCAGGCCAGGCTGAATGAGTTTATGCAATCACATGTCGTCCGTCATCAGTCCACAATTTCCAAAAATCGCTATTCCTCCTCCAGGATTGATCGGATTTTGATCAAACTCACATACAATGTTCCCCAGGTGGGTGTGCATAAAAATTTTCAAGACAGTGGTGCCACTTGTCATGTTAATGATTTTATGGGCGTCTGAAATCTTTCGGTGACTCGTCACCTTAAACACTAGTCTTCATAAACTGCTGGGACGTTTTCACTGAAACTCAACCAGAAGACTCTAAAGACATGTTCCAACAAGAATTGTTCACCAGGTGGTGTCACCTACCATGGATGAGGCTACAGAGGGGTCATATGCAATTTCACAAAAATCACTACTCCTACAGGAGTGATCAGACTTTGAGCAAACTTATATGGAATGTTCCCCGGGTTGGTATGTATAAAATTGTCAAGATGGTGGTTCCGCTTGTCATATTTAATATTTTATGGGTGTTTGAAATTTTTGGGTGACTCGTCACACCAAACACTACTCTTCATAAACTGTTAGGATGTTTTCACTGAAACGCACCCCGAAGACTCTAAAGACATATTCCAACAAGAATTGTTCACCAAGTGGCGCCACCTGCCATGGATGAGGCTACAGAGGGGTCACATGCAATTTCACAAAAATCGCTACTCCTCCTACAGGAATGATTGGATTTCAAACTCACACACAACGACAGTAGCTGGTATGAGCTACAGCCTCACTGAGGCTTTTTTATTTTTAAATCAAATTCAAGCCAAAATTTTGCCCAAACTAGACCAAAATTAAGCCAAATTTTAAACCAAAATTTGCCCATGGACCCGATCAAAATTTAAACCAAATGTTGGTCAAGCTCATTTAAATATTTTGGCTTATTTTAAGGTCTAATTTTGGCTAAAAGTTTGGGTGAATTTTCATCAAACCAAAATATACCTCTAAATATACCACTAAAACTTGTAATCATTGGCAAATTGTTGCAATATCGGCAGTAACAGTAACTCGGTAACTCAATAACTCACCACCATCACCCTGCCATTGATTATTTTCATATAACAGCATGACAGAGTGTTTTATTCCTTACGTCCATCAAATTCAGCTCAGTTCTTCACCCTGCCAATGAAGTTGTGTCTTGAGGTATGATGTAATCCATACAAATAGGGTGGATGGGATTAGGATTAGGATTATGATCTCAATTTACATACAACCAAAGGGATGATACACCAGCTTCCAGTCATGATTTTAAGCGAAGAATGCATGCAAGTTCAATGTTCTTGCATGCCAGAATGTTTTCTCTGTCATATACAGTACTCATATATTCAGAGAACTGCACTGAGATGATGAAACAATGCAATATGAGTGTCAATGAAGCAAGAAATGATTTATTCCACTAATATTGAACATATGGAGTTAACAATGCATCACACATTATGAGAGTCACACGGAAAGCAGCAGACATATGGGATCTCTGTATGGTGCAAAAACTATTGCATATGTCTCATTGTGATGGAAAAAAAAAAACCAACCCCTGGTTTACACTTACTGTTCTGCACAAGCCGAGTTTGAGACATCTCACTTGCTTGTCATGAGGTTAAGTCTAATAGTCGTACATCAGACACGCAGTGGGAAAAGAGACAGTTATACAAACAGAATTTAAATAAATGAATCGAGATCGACCAGAAGAATCGATGTTTTCACATAGTGACACTTCATTTCCTGTATAATATTAATAACAAAGTGTAAGTTATAAACAGCCATCAAAATGGATTCAGTTTGTTGCAGCAGCGATGTGACAGATTGTCTGTTAAATATTTCTCCTTCAGATCTGCATGAAAACGACTGTAATAATCTCTAAAATCCAATTACAATGTGTGGCAGCAGGGGCGTGGTCAAGCGTCGGTCTGTGACCGGAGGGCGGAGTCAGGGAAGGTAAGTGGCAGAATCACTGCACCTGATGTCAATTAACCTGTGTTTGTGTGTCTTCCCCAGTGACCGCGCCCTATATAAGGAGAGAGAGAGCAGAGGAAGGGGGCTCTCTCCCCAACCAGACAAATGATGTGTGTGTGCGTGTCTGTGGTACTGGGAGATTGTGAAGGCTGAAAAGCTGAAAATAAAGAATTTTGAAAACTCAGTTCTGGCCTGCCGTACTTCTGTGCTCCACCCACCCACTCAAAGTCTTACACAATGATATGTTGATTAAACTGGCACGAGCATTCATCATTTAATTCAATGTTGTTGTTTTTTAATTTTAGCTGCTGACAGACGCAAACGTTCAGGTTTACAAAAACATATGAAGTTTACGCAAAATTAACAATCAAAATCCATCTATACAAAAATATATACATCTATCTATCCATCATTCTATTCACTGATCCACGACCTACAAACACACACAATCCATCCATCCATCCATCCAACTGTCTGTTCTTCCACACATCCATCCAAAGATCTATCTATCATTCTATCTACTTATCCATCCATCCATCCATCCATCCATCCAAAGATCTATCATCCATCCATCATTCTATCCACTGATCCATCCATCCATAAGCCCATCTATCCACCCACCATCCATCCATCCATCTGTTCTTCCAACCATCCATCCATCCATCCATCCAATGATCTATCCATCATTCTATCCACCTATCCATCATTCATCCATCCAGCCGCCCGTATACCCACACACCATTCATCACCAGTGAGAGATTCATTCATTCAACCATCCATTCATCTGTTCTTCCAACATCCATCCAAAGATCTATCATTCTATCTACCTATCCATCCATCCATCCATCCATCCATCCATCCATCCATCCATCTGTCCTTTCAACTATCAATCCAAAGATCTATCCATCCAGCCGCCCATATACCCACACACCATTCATCACCAGTGAGAGATTCATTCATTCAACCATCCATTCATCTGTCCTTTCAACTATCAATCCAAAGATCTATCATCGTATCCACTGATCCAGCCATCCATATGCCCATCTACCCACCCTCCATCCATCCATCCATCCATCCATCCATCCATCCATCCAAAGATCTATCCATCATTCTATCCATCCATCCATCCATCCATCCATCCATCCATCCGTCCGTCCTTTTACCTATAGATCCAAAGACCTATCCATCATTCTATCCACTGATCCATCCATCCATCCATCCATCCATCCATCCATCCATCCATCCACCCACCATCCATCCATGCATCTGTTCTTCCAACCATCCATCCAATGAGCCATCCATTCATCTGTTCTTCCAACCATTCATCCAAAGATCCATCCATCCATCCATCCATCTGTTCTTCCAACCATTCATCCAAAGATCTATCCATCATTCTATCCACTGATACATCCATCCTTCCATCCATCTATCCATATGCCCATCTAACGACCCACCCACCATCCATTCATTCATCTGTTCTTACACCTATCCAACTACAGATATATCTATCATTCTATCCACTAATCCATCCATCCATATCTCCATCTACCCACCCACTATCCACCCACCCATCCATGTAATCTACAGGCATATGCATTTTTTTTAGATTTCTTTGATTGGCATTATCACATGTTCATTTTGCCATCCACTTATCCATCCATCCAACCACACAGCATGCATAACCTACTGTAGTGTATTGTGGGATTTCTGGAGTGCACCAAATATTCTACTACTACTCTTAGAAAAAAAAAGTTTGACAATGTTTAACAATTCTACTAACTTTTCTACTAATGGGTTCTACTTGGAAACATTTTTGAAAGGGAAACCTTCTGTTATAGGATTCTACTGAGAAACATCAAGGCTCACTATTTTCATCTTCATCACAGTCATTGTGTGCTATGGATGTGGGCGGGGTCATTCAGGAAGAGGAGACTACTCCCATCAGGATGGAAATGTTTCATCATAGGATAAAGGTGATCATTCAGAAGAACTGTACTGACTGACACTAACATTGTCACTAAAATGGGAGTGTGTGTGAGTGAGAGAGATTTTTAAATATTAACTGAAGTATAGATTAAAGCTCATGTTTTCCATGGAAAGTGTGCATTAATCACTGTTTGGATTTCATCAGTGTCAGTTTTTAACCACAGCAAAGCTGTTGGCCAGATATTTTCAGCTCATGGATGGATTTCAACCCCAAAGTGATAATGAGGTGTTTAGACATCCCTGCATTACCTGATTCACTGCACACTACCATGTCAGAATAATCCTCTAGCAAAATATTAATGGCCTCACAGTTGTCCTATGGTGGCACATTTTCAGAGATGGAGGTTAAAATTTTGCGCAGATGAACTACATCAACAGTAATTTGATTGTAATACAGATTGGCTGATATGATATGGGAAGTGTAGCTGATTGGCTAAGTGTGTTTGTATATATTTGTAGATGTAAGTTTGTCCTATACCAAAGCATTACGAGAGTATTCTGTAGCTACACCCATTAGTTTAGACACCTTGGTATTGATTACGCAAGCTTAATTAAACACAGAGTGACTGCTGAGAGGGTGCTGTGGCCAGGTTAGAGTAATTTACCTCCGCGAGAATCCTGAAGATAGGAATATACTTGTTCTTGTTGGAACAAGTTATTTCTGTATCTCCATATTTATATTTCCATGGACCTGACTTCTGAAGTGGGAAAAAACACCAGCAAAATGATGAATATTTGGATGATGTTCATACAAACCCAGTGCTTTTCACAGGCCTGGTGTTCCTCGAGCAGCTGACGGAGGTGTGGAAATGTTTTTGCAAGCCTTGCTAATTGTATATGATGTGTTTGATGGCACATCTGAAACAGAGCCCAGAGAGGTGTTGAGAGCATAATGACAAAAAATGGAATACTGAGAGAGAGAGAGAGAGAGAGAGAGTGGGTGTGTGTTTCTGGACCCTCAACACTGATAGGTGGATGACAGAAAGACAGAAGAGTGAGACAGGAAGTGGGAATGCCTTGCAGGAGAAAGACAAAGCTTGTTCTCCCAGAGTGTGTGACATGCCATTTCCAAACTGCCAGGAATTAAAATCACGATGACAGCTGCTGAGACCGATCCTACAGTAACCTATAGCCAAGATGTTTTCTAAATAGCCTCAATTTATTGCCTGAACTTGATGCAAACAGACATCTGGTATTTATTTCACAAAACTGTCGATGCGTAATTCAAGAGTGCAACACATTCCCATTGGCACCATTAGATGTTTTACTATCAATCAGTCTTTTTTTTTGACAGTCCCACTTTATTTAGTTCCAACCTATAATCAGAGATGGAAGGAATACCATAAATCTGTGCTCTTGGCTTTTGGGCTGCAGTGTATATAAGAGCTTTCTGATATTGCAGGATCCACAAAACAGCAGATTTGGAAAATGGCATCTGTGGAATAGAACAGAATTTTATTTTTATAGCACTTTATTACAGTACAGAGTGTTTCAAAACACCTTTACAGACTTCAGTGTGTTAACATCCACTAAACAAATCAATCATGGAGGACACTCCATGAGAGCAGGAGCTTGGGTAGGATAGTCAAGATGAAGGATAGTATCGGGAGTTTGTAGACCTCAGGACATAAATGTAATTATGTTCAATGATATAAGTGGTTAGGAACAATTGCAGGAACAATACATAGCCTGCCCCAGGACAAAATCAAAATCAGTAGCTTGTAGACCTTAGGACAGGAGCAGGAACCTGAAGATCTCAGAATAACAAGAGCTTGTAGACTAGAGCAGCAACTTGAAGACCTCAGAACAGCACCAGGAGCATGTAGAGCTCAGTACAAGGGCAGGTGTTTGCAGACCTTCAGACAGAAACAGGAATTTGACTTGAAACTTGTTGAACTCAGTACAAGAGTTGGAACTACAGTGGCATGCAAAAGTTTGGGCACCCTTACTGAAAATGTCTGTTGCTGTGAATAGTTAAGTGAGCAGAAGATGAACTGATCACCAAAAGGCATAAAGGTAAAGATGACATTTCTTTTCAGCGTTTTCTGCAAGATTTGTGTATTATTTTTGTTTTGTACAATTGGAGAGTGAAAAAAGAAAAGGAACACCATGCGAAAGTTTTGGCACCCCAATACATTTGATTTCTCAGGTAACTTTTACCAAGGTTCCAGACCTTAATTAGCTTATTGAGCTGTGGCTTGTTCAAATTCTTTGTTAGGAAAGGTCAGATGATGCAGGTTTCAAAGCTGTATAAATTCCCTGACTCCTCAAACTTGTCCTTAAAATCAACAGCCATGGGCTCCTCTAAGCAACTCCCTCGCATTCTGAATAATAAAATAATTGATGCTCACAAAGCAGGAGAAGGCTACAAGAATGAAGCAAAGTGTTTTCAGTTAGCTGTTTCTTCAGATTGTAATGTTATTAAGAAATGGCAGTTAACAGAAACAGTGGAGCTCAAGGTGAGGTCTGGAAGATGAAGAAAACTTTCTGAAAGAACTGCTCGTTGGATTGCTAGAAAGGCAAATAAAAACCCCTGTTTGACTGCAAAAGACCTTCAGAAAGATTTAGCAGACCCTGGAGTGGTGGTGCACTGTTCTACTATGCAGCGACACCTGAACAAATATGACCTTCATGGAAGAGTCATCAGAAGAAAACCATCGACTACAACCGCGCTGAACCATGCTGGCTGGAAGTGGGTGGACACATTGGGTGGAGTTAGCGAAAGTGGGTGGACGTCACGTGATGTCGTTAGGTAGCGCAAACAGTGACATCAGTGACCTTTTAAGCGGTAGTCTCACGACCCGGATAGTAAACAATAAACATGGAGGACATGGAGTCGTTAGTGTTGCTGGTCTTGGTGCTGTGGCTTGTTGTCATCGACAACACCAACAGATACTGGCAAGAGCGTATAGATGAGGTGAGGCGCATAAGGCTTCAGAAATTCTCGTAATTCGTAATTCTTCTTCTTCCGGGTTTACGGTGTTTACAGATCCCAGCGTGCTCGCGGGGCATGTGTGGGCATGTGAGGACACTCCTCCTCACCAATCAGTGCACAGGGGAGTGTCTCCTCACGCCCCCAGCCCCACTCGGCTCGGTTTGGCTCGCTTCAGCCCTACTCCAAAACTGTGCGAGTTTTGGGTGCTGAGTAAGGCTGAAGCGAGCTGAGTCATGCTGCTCTGAGGTAGTCGAAATGCGAGCTATGTCGGGCTGAAGTGAGCTGAAGTGAGCTGAAAAAGGGTAGTGGAAAAGGGCCATAAGTGTCATTCTCTATCTCTTACCATTGTGGATCTATAGGGTATGGTGACCAGATGTCCCGGTTTGTAACAGCTAGCGCAAATTACTGCGACTTTACTCACAGTCTCTATCTAGTTTGTAATTCTAAGCCTTAATGATCCAAAGTCTGTTTTCCAAACATTTCTGAATCACATGCTTTTGTTCATTTCCTCAGTCGTATTTTTGTAAAACAGATATTAAAATTTGAATCAGATTGGAGCTTATGTTAACCTGCAACAGCCTACTGTGCTACAAAAGAATGAGTCACTCACAATGAACACCATCCGGAAGTCAATTTCATCCTCGGGCGAGTGCTGTCAACAACAATTCTCTCAGCTGACAGCGCACACACACACACACACAGAGGTCATCTAACTATCCTATCAGAGGGCATCCCATTCAAGAGCAGTCAAAGAGATTTATTCATCTGTATTATGTGCAGACCGGTAGCTCTGAATGTGGTTTTATGTAAGTGCTTTTATTTTTAGTCAGGCAGAGAGCAGGGCTTCTGTGTCAGCTATGATATTACAACAGTGGAAGAAGTCCCTTATGAAATATTTTGGTGAAGGTTTGACCAAAATTAACCCAAACTTTTAACCAAAATTACATGTAATTTTGGCTTGGTCTACTGACCAAAATTAGACTATAAAAATAAGCAAAAGTATTTACATTACAGGCATTTAGCAGACACTCTTATCCATAGCAGTTAAACTGGGGAGCAGTTGGTGTTTAGGTGCCTTGGTCAAGGGCACTTCAGCCATTCCTGCTGGTCTAGGGAATCAAACCAGCAACCTTTTGGTCCTAAGGCTGCTTCTCTAACCATTAAGCCATGGCTTCCCCATGAGCTTAGCCAACATTTAGTTTAAATTTTGGTCGAGTCCTTCGGCAAATTTGGTTTAAAGTTTGGATAATTTTGGTCTAGTTTTAGCAAAATTCTGGCTTGATTTTGATTTTAAAAAATTCTCACTTTCTCACATGGTGGCACTTAGAAATTTTTCAAACCTCCTCCAACTCTGGACTTGTAATGATTCACCTCAGACTGGAGAATTCTCTTGACCAAAATTTGGTTAAGGGATTGCTTTTCATTCCTGAGAGTAGAAGCTAGACCAAAATTTGGTCAATTTAGCGAAGTTGTACTGTAAACCAACATTTGGCTTTGGGACACAAGCGAAAAATTGATTATGGCTTAATTTTACAGTAATTTTGGTTAAAGAACAGGGAATACACCAAATTTAGGTCTAATTTTAATCAAAATTTGGTTTATTCAAGCCAAATTATTTCATGACCTGTCACTCAAATCAACTAAAAACCATGAAAGTGTCAGGGTTTGTTTCTTTTACTTATTTTCTCAGTCTCTTGTTATAGATCCTTAACTCAGGAAAACCCAGGACACGCACACACACTTATTGATGAAATTCGCATGGTGAAATTCCTGACGTTGTTGTGACATTGATGATAAGTAACACCGTTTGTGAATTACATTTCATGCCATTTTATGGCTGTGATCTTCTCCGTATATGTAACGTCATATCTTAAGGTCCACAATATCTCTATATCAAGAGATCAGGCTGCAGAAAAGAAAAAAAACACCTGAAACAAACAAAACTACATCCACTCTCTGACTTATCTCTGTGTGTGTGTGTGTGTGTGTGTGTGTGAAGGTGAGCAGGTTTTAAAAAGCCCCCAAGTGACTCATCCCTGTTAGTCAGTACTTCACACATTGTGTGTCTCAGACAAAGCTCGGTTTTCATTCCAGACAATAAATGCCACTTCTAATTCTTGCATGCAAACTTCTGCAACCTTCCCTCATTATCTTCAAATGCCAGCATGTTCAGCAGGACAAAAATAAATGTTGCAAACTCAGACAATTAAATAACAAAAGCACGAGTGGCCGCCCACTTCAGTCCCGCCTGCGGCCTTCTCATTTAACCCCTTCATATTTAATTAAACGCCAGCGTGAGAGCGCAGTGCTGGACAGTCGCGCAACACACCACGCATTCAAACACACACACACTTTAACACATCCTACTGTATTAGGAATTTGTTAGGGGCTGGAACACTGTTACCACTTCCTGGGAAATTTCTCAGATGAATAATATATAGTATTTTATATTAATCTGGGATTTTCTTCACAGAAAGCCTGTAGGCTAAAGCCGTCGGTTTCTGATTGAAGTTTTATCATTGCTTTGTAGTGATTTTGATATCAAAATATTCTGTGGTTTATGAGATCTCTACTGCTCGTGCTGCTCTTCACTGCATAGTTAAGATTCTGTGTGATTGATATTCAAATGCATTTAAATACTAAATACATAGCTGCCAACATTCCGAAATTGTAAATAGTAATACAAGGTTGGGTACTGAGTCTTGGTGGGGGGTCGGGGGGGGGGGGGGGGGGGGGCAAAGCCCCCCCGCCACCAAAGCTTTCTAGCAAAACTACCCTGAAAAATCACACCAAAACAAAATAGTTTGACTAAATTTATTCTACAAACTAAACTATCATCTTACATTAATTTGCAAAGTTCTTTTCAACAATGGAAACAAATTTACCTGGAACTAGAATACATATATCATCAAAGCAATTTGGCACAGATCAAACATAAAAGGAACCTCTTGTAATTAACACCAAACATAAAAATGTCTCAAAACATGCTTGGCACAAAGTGAAACAGCTCAAAAAAGTGTCAATTTCAACTTGCTTCTTCACATTACTACAAATCAAACAGAACAGAATCAACAACACACCCCGGGCATCAAATCGTGCCCGCCAATCACAACGCAAGGTTTTTGTTTGGATTCTTTGGGCGGGCTTTTGCAGGAGTGACGACAAGGCTGCGCGACGCTGGAGAAAGCGCTATTGAACAGCGCTCGTTTGACTCCGCTTTGGAATCAGTTTTAGAAGAATTAGGAGTTTTCGTTGAAACATGAGCAGGAAGAGGCTCTCCGCTCATTCCATGATCACTGAATCTTCACCAAAACACTCGATGCTCCAATGGTGTCCCTCTCCACATGCTGTTTGTTTACCCCATAGACATATAAACATAGATGCTGCATTGAGCTGGTGGCCCGTTGCTGGGATACGTCAGAGTGTCCGCCATATTGGATGTGGCAAATCTTCCCCGTAAACTAATGCAAGTAAATGGACTGAACTTCATAAAGCCCTTTTCTACAATAATATTTAACTCGATGCCTTTTATTCACCCATTAACACACACACGTATATATTTGGGAAACAAACAGGCATCAAAACAACACATAACTTTTAATGTGATGGTTATAAATAGTGTGCGAAATACCCTGTACACTGCAAACTAGCGACAGATACGCGATAGATAGCTCAGGTAAGCTAATCAGTCAGCATACTGTAGCAAGCTACCAAAACCTGAGGCCACAATAACCAACCTACAAGACTGAATATGATAAATGATGGAAATAGTGGAAAAACTGGAAATAGTGAATGAAAAAAATTTACTGTTTTATTTATTGAGTCACCACACAGACCTACTCTCGTTGAATAAAGTGAGCTGAATGACCGCCAAACTGAGTTCGGCCAGGTTCTAATGTCATACCAAAACAAAATACATCACTGATTCCTTCACATTCAGAAAGGTTAAAAACATTCATCATACTGTACGTTCAAAAGCATTCGTCATAGTGTGGCACTGTATTATCTAATTCTCACTGCTTATAACTCTACACCTCCCCGGTGGAGATGAGCTGGGAAACTGAAGACTGAAGGAACAGTATTGAAAAGTATTTTTCCAGTCTCACCTGTGAAAGGTAATCCCATGTGATCTCGTTTGGATGGTAAACCTGTTGGTACAGTTAAACGCAGCACATGAATGAGGCATCTTTATTCTCTGCTACTGTCTAGACGCTATACCAGAGACGGGTGAAGAATCTCCACTTTGCCACATCCAATATGGCAGCGAGGATGACGTATGATTCTACGCAGAATGCGGCGGCTATGTTTATATGTCTATGGTTTACCTTCCCCGACTGCTTTCTGTCGCTCTGACTACGTCACAGTCACTGTTGCGCTGATTGGTCAGAGCATTGGCCTATACGCACAGAGACAGTTTGAAAGACAACGGGTTCAAATACGAATCCCACTGGTGATAGACTTTGAAAATGACCCATGAAAATTGGCAAAATCGTATTTTATTGTAGTAAATTCGTATTTTCGTAATCAAAACGACAAATCGTAATAAATATGATTTATTCGTAGTAGTTGGCAGCTATGTAAACATTTCAGGTAATTAAAATCCAACACAGATTGTCATGTTCCTGAGAAACCATGAAGTGCAATCAATCAGTGAATCGACAAACAATTATTTGAAAGTTGATATAAAAGCTAAATTACTACATTTTAAGAATAAATAAACGTTTTCAGGCCGGAGGAACTTTTTCATAGTTCTTAGAATGCTGTTTGAGGGACTTTCTTGATTGAACATGAGACAATGCAGCACCAGCAACCGCCATTTTTAAGAATCAGTGTAAGACGTTAGCTGTATAAACAACAGCTCTTAACATTAGCAACGGACAAATGGACAGAGAGAGAGAGAGAGAGGTCCAGGCTTTATTGATCCTCTATGCAACCAATGGAGGAAATACAGCGCAATTTTGATGTGTCCAAGCAAAATATAAAAATCTTCGCTAGTATTTCCTGCTAACATCACGCTAGCAAGCCAGCTTACAGCACTTCGGCATTCGTACAAGCGGTCTGAATGCAAACAGGGAAAAAGCCCTTGAAGGTATGTAGTTGTGTTCCCCCCCAGTGGGTATTTCCTCTCTGTTTGGTCCAAACGCGCCAAACGTCGAATCATTCGAGAGAGCTTCACTTTGGAGAGCATTGCACTTCCTGAACACTTCATCAAATGCAAAAGATGTGAATAAATTTAATTTATAAATAAAATTACAATAAACTCTTTGTGCTCATGAGAACATAACTGGAATCTGTACAGTCCAGTCAGTCTGGGATGAATTTAACATTTCTATATAAGATAATTGAAACATGTTTTTGTTTTTTCTTTTTAATGCTGAAGTTGTTAATATGGCGGCACGGTGGTGTAGTGGTTAGCGCTGTCGCCTCACAGCAAGAAGGTCCTGGGTTCGAGGGCCGGCGAGGGCCTTTCTGTGTGGAGTTTGCATGTTCTCCCCGTGTCCGTGTGGGTTTCCTCCGGGTGCTCCGGTTTCCCCCACAGTCCAAAGACATGCAGGTTAGGTTAACTGGTGACTCTAAATTGACCGTAGGTGTGAATGTGAGTGTGAATGGTTGTCTGTGTCTATGTGTCAGCCCTGTGATGACCTGGCGACTTGTCCAGGGTGTACCCCGCCTTTCGCCCGTAGTCAGCTGGGATAGGCTCCAGCTTGCCTGCGACCCTGTAGAAGGATAAAGCGGCTACAGATAATGAGATGAGATGAGTTGTTAATATCATAAACATTAATGTGACTGAAACTTCTGGAAATCCAGAGTGAACTTTTGGTTCTATCCCTTGCTTTAGAGCCTCAAAACCAGAAGTTTGCTCACTCAGCCGCTAATATGTTTGTACACTTTTCTGCTAATGAGCTTCAGAATCTTTGAGATCGCCATCTAATTGGCTCAACACATCTGGTTTTGAACACAGCAGCACAATGAGCTTTTGAGAGTGAAATATAGTCACTGAACTAAATAATAATCACAGAATCCAGTCTTTAAAAGGTGTTAGGGTTTGGTTTGACGCAGCTAGTGGTGATGTTTTTGAACAAGTCAAGTTTATTTGTATAGCGCTTTTAACAATAGACATTGTCGCAAAGCAGCTTTACAGAATTTGAATGACTTTAAACATGAGCTAATTTTATCCCTAATCTATCCCCAATGAGCAAGCCTGTGGTGACGGTGGCGAGGAAAAACTCCCTCAGATGACATGAAGAAGAAACCTCGAGAGGAACCAGACTCAAAAGGGAACCCATCCTCATTTGGGTGATAACAGACAACGTGATTATAACATTTAACAGTTTTAACATGAAGCCAGTTTCGTTGATGTTATAAACTCTTCATTGATGGAAACTTGAGTGCAAAACTGTTCATGACAACTGCAGTCCTAAAGTTAGCAAGTCAACTGTAGTCCTCAGCCATAAAAGCATTACTGTAAGAGTCCAGAGCGTCTTCCAAGTGTGACTTTCAACTGTCCATATAGGGCCGTCCTCTACAGGAGTGATGTGATGAGACTCCAGCCAGACGTAGGGCATCAGGATGGATCAGGCAGGTCCGAGGAGCAGAAGAGGTCAGCATCTCGATCTCAGGATTGACATGTAACTCAGAGGGACAGACAGAGAGGGGGGAGGGATCACGTATGCCCAATGTCACCTGATAAGTAAGAACAGTATACATTTTGCACTGAGTACAAACAGGGACTCCGGCAAAACTAAAAGGGGAGTGCAAGAAGGTAACACAGGCATGAGGGAGCCCCGGGACATAAAGCAGCAGCCACTACACCGTCAACAAATTCGAATGAGCAAGCAAGTGGGGGACCAACAGCATCCATACATCCCAGTTTACCAAAACACTCTAGCTGAAGATCCTCCAGATCTACACCTTTACCTCATAAACACCATTAACAAAAGGCTTGACTAAACAGATATGTTTTCAGCCGAGACTTAAACGCTGAGACTGTGTCTGAGTCCCAAACACTACTTGGAAGGCTGTTCCATAACTGTGGGGCTTTGTAAGAAAAGGCTCTGCCCCCTGATGTAACCTTCACTATATGAGGTACCAGTAGATAGCCTGCACCTTTTGATCTAAGTAGATGTGGCGGGTCATAAAGGACCAGAAGTTCGCTCAGGTACTGTGACACGAGATCATTCAATGCTTTAAAGGTCAATAGTAGTATTTTATAAACAATACGAAATTTGATTGGGGGCCAGTGCAGTGTGGATAAGACAGGGGTGATGTGGTCATATCTTCTAGTTCTAGTAAGGACTCTTGCTGCTGCATTTTGAACTAACTGGAGCTTGTTTATGCACTTATTGGAACTTATTGTAAGGCATTACAGTAATCCAACCTGGAGGTAACAAAAGCATGAACTAGTATGAACAGGCTACAGGAAACGGTCTGTAATTGGTCGACAAGCATGTCAATCAAATTTTTCTGTATGTGTGAAAGTAAGAGGTTCTTGGCTACATTTATTGCGAAATTTGTTCCAAATTTTCCAGCAAATTCAATTTTTTAAATTCTGGCTTTGCTAGAGATGTTCACAGCTAAAGAGGATGCACTAATTTTCATACAAATCTTGTTTTATTATAGCTTAAAGGGGAACCAAATATAATATATACAGTTGCTGATGTGACAAAGTAACGTATTCTTAAGTATTCTATCAAATTTATATACTAGAAAACAACGAAATATCTTGGTAATTGTAAATATAATACTTTATACGCTAAACCGCACAAGAGTCGCCGTTTTTAAAAGACCGTGACGTCAGCGCTACCCACTGCACTAGCGGAACTCTCCGAAATAGAGGAGATAAGCGTGTAATCATGGCGTCAGGCGCATCAAGTGAAAGCGACAGCTCTGTCGAATCATACGAAGAGATCCCGCAAGACACACTGCAAGCAGGCTATGGCTTAGAAGGGTACCAGTTTGAACCTAGGAGAGGTACTCTCGACTCCGGTGATGAAATAAGAGAAGAAAGCTCGGATGACGGCGAGGATGAGACTGATGCTGACCATGGGCATGGCGAGCGTGGGGCAGAGCGTCTGCGTGCAGGTGACACGGCGTAGTGCTCGTGCGGAAAATGTAACGTGGAGTTGCTCACGAGTCCAGCAGAATTTATTTGCTGCAATGAGATAGGCGCCACCCGTGGACTTGCGAAATCGTCGCAAGAGGCAGAAACAGGTATTTCACACGTGCTATTCCCAACCTCAATGAGCCAACACAACTGGGCACATACATACATCATGAGTGTTACGCAGAGAAAATGAACGTGCATTCTGATTGGATAAAATTAATATCATGGCGGGCTGTTCAAACTGCGGAAATAGTTTGCTCGAGCTACTTTCAAAACACTATAACTTTCCAACCTTAGAACAAAAAACTTTTGTAAGTCTTGAATAAGGTTCGTTAATGTGTGTTTTATTGTTATATTTACTCTATATATTGCCCTCTGTTCCCCTTTAAAAAAAAGGGGGGGAAAAGCAATGGCTATCACCAGGGTCTAGCTGATGTGCAAAAGCTCAATACTTTTTATGCCTGACTATGAAAACACTTTTGTATGTATAGGAACTGTATTTACATAATGACTCATGATATCCAGATGGGAAAAAAATCAACCTCTCAGCACTAACAAGCGTTAATAAACATAATTGTAATGTAGGGTTCAGCTATAATAAAGATGATTCACTGGTGTATTCATCTCACTTTCATTCTCTCTCTCTTTCTCTCATCCTCGGATTTAGAGCTCGACTCTGAGTCAGGAACTCTCGTTTTTCTAAGCTGTGCATCGTGCATGCATGCAGTCACTCACATAATATCATATGGTGTTGTGGTTACACTGATGACATGAAAGCTGTTCCATGAGAGTGAGTGGGAGAGATTAGAGCTGGTGAGACAATTGAGACACATTTTATCCCCAGGATATAAAAGCCTGTTTGCTTGTGTGTGGTGGAAAGGAGTGTGTTATTTCTCTCCAAGCATTCAGAAAGGACAGTTGTGCATTTTTGCCTTGAGATGGAGGAGTAATGAGAGTATGTGAGAAAGGAGGGATGCTTTTCATCCTCACACACACTCTCTCTCACACACACACACATACACACACACAGGTTTATAATTCTCTTCAGACTGGTTTTCCCTCAATCACGACTCCCGTGGGAGTTCCATGTCACGTGACTCACGACATCAACAGAAGTTCTCAGGCTCAGGGATTCCATGTGTGTGTGTGTGTGTGTGTGTGTGTGTGTGTGACAGAGAGAAAGAGAGAGCTTGTGATTCATGCTAATTGTCATCATTATACTGTTGCATCCCAAATAACAGAGAACATTATCAGAATTTGCTTCACAATATTAGTGGAACATTATTATAGTCAAACAACATTCACTATCAGACATTACTAATCATGACTTTATGGAAAGGACTTTATGGAAACACAGCCTCAGCTCACCCAGATTAACCCATATAACATCCTCAGAACCAAATATTTCCAAGAATTACAGTGGTGCTTGACAGTTTGTGAACCCTTTAGAATTTTCTATCTTTCTGCATGAATATGACCTAAAACATCATCAGATTTTCATACAAGTCCTAAAAGTAGATAAAGAGAACCCAGTTAAACAAATGAGACAAAAATATTATACCTGGTCATTTATTTACTGAGGAAAATGATCCAATATTACATATCTGTGAGTGGCAAAAGTATGTGAACCTTTGCTTTCAGTATCTGGTGTGCAGCAATAACTGCAACTAAACGTTTCTGGTAACTGTTGATCAGTCCTGCACACCGGCTTGGAGGAATTTTAGCCCGTTCCTCCATACAGAACAGCTTCAACTCTGGGATGCTGGTGGGTTTCCTCACATAAACTGTTCACTTCAGGTCCTAAATTTTCCTTTAGAATTCGCTGGTATAATTCAGAATTCATTGTTCCATCAATGATGGCAAGCCGTCCTGGCCCAGATGCAGCAAAACAGGCCCAAACCATGATACTACCACCACCATGTCTCACAGATGGGATAAGGTTTTTATGCTGGAATGCAGTGTTTTCCTTTCTCCAAACATAATGCTTCTCATTTAAACCAAAAAGTTCTATTTTGGTCTCATCCATCCACAAAACATTTTTCCAATAGCCTTCTGGCTTGTCCATGTGATCTTTAGCAAACTGCAGATGAGCAGCAATGTTCTTTTTGGAGAGCAGTGGCTTTCTCCTTGCAACCCTGCCATGCACACCATTGTTGTTCAGTGTTCTCCTGATGTTGGACTCATGAACATTAACATTAGCCAATGTGAGAGAGGCCTTCAGTTGCTTAGAAGTTACCCTGGGGTCCTTTGTGACCTCGCCGACTATTACACGCCTTGCTCTTGGAGTGATCTTTGTTGGTCGACCACTCCTGGGGAGGGTAACAATGGTCTTGAATTTTCTCCATTTGTACACAATCTGTCTGACTGTGGATTGGTGGAGTCCAAACTCTTTAGAGATGGTTTTGTAACCTTTTCCAGCCTGATGAGCATCAACAACGCTTTTTCTGAGGTCCTCAGAAATCTCCTTTGTTCGTGCCATGATACACTTCCACAAACATGTGTTGTGAAGATCAGACTTTGATAGATCCCTGTTCTTTAAATAAAACAGGGTGCCCACTCACACCTGATTGTCATCCCATTGATTGAAAACACCTGACTCTAATTTCACCTTCAAATTAACTGCTAATCCTAGAGGTTCACATACTTTTGCTCCTCACAGATATGTAATATTGGATCATTTTCCTCAGTAAATAAATGACCAAGTATAATATTTTTGTCTCATTTGTTTAACTGGGTTCTCTTTATCTACTTTTAGGACTTGTGTGAAAATCTGATGATGTTTTACAGTAGGTCATATTTATGCAGAAATACAGAAAGTTCTAAAGGGTTCACAAACTTTCAAGCACCACTGTATAACATTCAGAAACCTAAAATTATTATCCGGGATGTGTTTCAGTGTTGCAAACGTTTTAATGTCCTACATAAATTCACATGTGTCAAGCTGTGGTCCTCTGGTGATCTGCAGCTCCACACATTAGTTATTAGGATGTGCATTAATGCTTAATGCTCTGCAAACAGATTCATTTAGCTCCTCAGTGGGATATAACACAGCCTGAAATTGCTTTAGCAAATTAATACAGCAGAAGGGCAAGTATTAAATTAGTACAATACAATGAAAACAGTTTCCACACAAATCTGAGCACAAAATAAAACCTGATTTTAATATCATGTTTTATTACAGGCATTGAGCAGATGCTCTTGCCCAGGGCCTGGGGAGCAGTTTGGGGTTAGGTGCCTTGCTCAAGGGCACTTCAGCCATGGATTTTCCTGCTAGTTCAGGGAATTGACCCAGCAACCCTTTGGGCCCAAGGCTGCTTCTCTAACCTTTAGGCCATGGCTACCCCATGCCCAATATTATTCCCATGTGACATCATGTATACAGTTATTTTTATATAACTCATCCCCAAGTGCTTGCACAGTTTATATTATCTACACTCAGTGGCCACTTTAATAGGAACTTGTTCTTGATTTTTAAGATTCCTGTTCTTGGCTGCAGGAGTGGAAACCAATGTGATCTTCTGTTTTCTGTTGCATGCTGAGATGCTTTTCTGTTGACCATGGTTGTAAAGAGTGATTATATGAGTTGTCACTCACTCATTTGATGGGTTTTGTTTTTCGCACCATTCTGTATAGAGACTGCTGTGTGTGAAAACCCCAGGAGATCAGCAGTTTCTGAAATACTCAAACCAGCAGTCCATCTGGCTCAAACCAACACCCATGCCACAGTGAAAGTCATACTTTGAGATCACAATTTTTCCCATTCTGATGTTTGAAGTGAACATAATAAATAAAGTGGTTAGTGAATATATATATATATATATATATATATATATATATATATATATATATATATATATATATATATGCAAGTGATGTGTTTCAGTTGCACTCAGTGATGTAGAGAATATGGAAAAAAATAGTAGAAGGAGACTTAAAGCTAAACAGCCTTTCGATTTCATAAAATCAATGAAATTGAGTTCCCTCTGAAATTTGGTCATTGTGATATATGTTTATTTCTGTAATATCTAAAAAAAAATCAGGCCATTCTGTGGCTGGGAAATTATTTAATTTGAGGGGATTCCTGAGCAAATAATGTGCATGAAATCGCTTGCTTCGCGCAGTCAAGCAGACAGAGGAAGTCTATGTGTGCATGTGCAGGTTTACCTTCTTCTTCTTTTGGGTTTTATAGCAGCTGGCAATCACAGTGTTGCATTACTGCCATCTACAGGTTTACCTTTGAGCGTGCACTGACAGTTCCATCATTCTGTCGCTAAACGAACAGCTGATCACACCGAGGTGCTCGCTGAGCACCGATATTTATTAGTTTGGTCCTGCGTTTCCTTTCCTTCGTATATAACATAACGTCTTTTCTTCTCGCTTTCTTTCCATTACTGTAGTCACTCTTTCACGTTTCATTTGCACACTCACATCCTCCATTTTTCTCTCCTGTTTCAAATTTGTATCCTACAATGCCTTGAGTGAACGGGAAAGCCCACCACGTGATGCATGACATAGTATCTTGTATTGGGTCATGGTGAAGCAGGAAAAAATAGCAGAGAATTTAGAGCCACATGGAGATAAATTCATTAATTGTTCTATTTAAAAAAAAAACTAATAAAATTGGAAGTCTGTGATTCGAATTCCGTAGCTTTTGGTCGAGTAAAGAAAAATAATTGGGTGTTGGGGAAAATTCTATGACCTACACTTGAAAAATCTGAAAGCCAGTTTACCTTTAAAAGATCAACAGCTGAACTCATATGGACATATTAATCAGACATGAACCGTTTATATATGATCAGAATGTCATGATCAATCTATCAAATAAATCTAGAAACAATTCCAAAACTTGAGAACCCAGGAAGTTCGTTCAGCCAGTGTGTTTTTGTTTTGTATGCTAATAAATGAACAGATGGACTTGCTTTGCGTAGCTGTGAAGGAGGTTCTTGCCATGGAAGCGTGTTCAGAAAGAACTCACAAAACAAATAAAAGGTGAGCACCTCTTTTAAAAAAATAAAAGCACTTTTCTAGGTGCTCGTTACTTCCCTTTAGTTGTAGCAAGCTTTATTAACTTAAATTATAGCTAGCTAATTAAATTTGCTAAAACTAGAGCCAAGTTGACAAAATTCAGAATAAGAACTTTGTTGTAGCCAAGAAAATATTACCATGGTTTTCCTCAAAGCGTTTTAGCGTATCAGGCCCGATACGCTTGCTCTGCCTGCCAATACGCTTAGATTTATATCGATACATTACATTTCCTACCCACAAGTAACTAGATACATAGGAGAGCAAATAACAGATCCATTTACATATTGATTGATATTTGTGTTAAACAAGCGACCTTTTTTTCCAATGTTTGTGTTGATTCTGTCAAAGTAATATGTCCGCGTGGTATGATGTAAACAAACTGTAATCTGTTGGCTATATCAAGATCACGTGTTCAAACCGTCCAATAAAAATATCGAAAGAAAATGTCAGACATCCCGGAATTTTCCGATTCATTATAAGCGATCTCATTGGCTGCCGATGTTGTCCCCCACCAGACGGACAAAGCTGACTGATTTTAATCACAAAAGTTTGACCTAGTCTATTATCATTATGGCTTCGATCAAAGATTAGTTGACTAAACGTCAACAAACCCACGTGAATGATGGTGCACAAAACCAGACAACTGTCACGACAACGAAAACGTCATCAATTTTGATCACAGCGACTGGCTCAAAAAGCACTCGCTGGACAATTTGATCCACATCAGCATGGATGACAGCGAGATGGACTATGAGAGGGCTGCCCAACATTGGGCCAAGCAAAAGCCAAAGAGAATTAATCTGCTTTAAAGGAGTAGAAAACTTAATTCATTAGTTTGGGTTTGCAGAAAGATTATGCACTTATAAACACTCTCACGAAGTGAAGTTGTCCAAATGTGTCAAATATAGCATAATTTCAAATAATAATCATAAGCATTTTTGGCACTGGGATCCATTATCATTATTATTCGAAATTATGGTACATTTGACACTATTTAACAAATTCTCTTCATGAATGTGTTTATAAGTACATAATCTTTCTGCAAACTTAAATGTATGAATTAAGTTTTCTTTTCCTTTAAATATGTTTTAATCTTAATCTAGTCCATTTAATAAAGTGCCAAAATTTAAACTTTATAATATGCAGTTGCCTTACTTTTCTTTTCAGTGTATCTTAGTTATACATATATTACGGTAATTGCATCAGAAACATTCTAAATCATTACAGTTATAGTAATACAGCAACTTATTTTAAGGTGGCAGTTCTTAGGTTCAGATCCCTTTGTGATCAACAGGAGGTCATGATGATCGATTCTCTTCATTGGATTGCATAAGACGGAGCAAACCACTGTTCATATTTTCATGCACATTTTTGTTACAACACGACTTGATCATAGATAATTAAGGGATCCCCGTAGATTTTCAATCGATCATATACCTCAGTAATCTATAACAAAACAGTTTAACTTGCATATTGAACTTTAAGGTGAAATTTCAAATGTGCGTACATTAATACTATTTAGGTCAGAAATCATTGAAACACTGGTAAAATCTATCCTATAATCATGGATCTAAAACCTCTCAGAGACCCTGAAAATGCACCTGAGAGCATCTATTTTCAAAAAATGTTCTGGGGAGGCCATGCCCCAGGACCCCCCAGTTTCACTTCGCTCCTTTGGCGCTCGCTTTCATGCCATTGGCATTCAATTGTCTGTGTATTATCATGCCAGAATTTAGGGCTTTAATTTTTTTCTGGGGAAAACACAGATTACTGGTTTATTTTTATTTTATTGTGGAATCAAAATTTAAAGCACTGTTTTATTAAAAACAAAGGAAATAAAAACTTTATGAGTCTGCTAGTTTCACAACAGTACTCATGCTGGGACTCAAGGGCTGCACAAAACATTTTTCATAACTTTTTTTTTGACAAGTTTTTGGGATTCATCTGTGTAATAAATCCTGATAAACGAGTATTTCAGCATTACTGGAACTTTGAGAACACTTTCACACCTATTAGTCCATCTGGTGAGTCTGAATCAGAGGTAAAATTGGTACTTTTGATTTGTTTGTTTGCTATTTGGTTTAGCTTATGGTGTCTTCCATCAGTTTGAACTGGGAAGTTGGAATTTCCGAGTTTCCACACTCACCAAATCCACGACAGCACGTCCTCATCACTTTTATTTCTGAGCTGAAAGAGAGAGATGAGGTGGCAATCATAGGATCCATCACTGTTAAAAGCATGTCATGCTTTATTAGATTTACTGTAGAAACCTGTGTGTGTGTGTGTGTGTGTGTGTGTGCGCTCTTTGTTATGGACAGGTTCACAGCACCAGTAAGAGTCATTACAGTTCACACACAGAAGGAGACTATTACAGTTCAAAGGCTGCAGTAATTAACTAACACCAAGGCACAGAGACCACAAGGGAATGAGACAGCCTTCTGCCTCTTATACACACACACACACACACACACACACACACACACACACACACACCAAGAGCAACATGCAACAGCAGGCTTAATATAAAATCATTTGTGTCTCTATAAACAGGTGGGTGGATGTATGGATGGTGGGCGGTTGATTGACTGACTGATGGACAGAAGAATAAAGCTACATCCACACGACAACGGCAACGAGATGTTATTTAAAAATATATCGCGTCCAAATGGGCAACAATCAGTAAAATATCAGGTCCATATGGCAACGCAACGCTTGCTGAAAACGATGCAATACACATGCCACACCTCCAGGGGCGCTGTAAGACGGTCCCTTCGGAGACACCAGAACAATAGAAGAAGTAAGGACGCATGCGCATAAACTATTATGCGCGAGACTTCATATCAGCCACAAAGTCAGGAAAATCTGTTCGTAAAATTACATTATAATGACCAAATACAATGAAAAGTATTTTTCCAGTCTCACCTGTGAAAGGTAATCCCATGTGATCTCGTTTGGACAGAAAACCTGTTGGTACAGTTAAACGCAGCTAATCTTTATTCTCCGCTTTGACCTTTCCAATATGGCGGTGAGGATGATGTATGATTCTACGCGGAAGGCGGCGTCTTTAATGGTCCGGAATAAATTGAATGCTACACGTTGATGGATTAATTTGTTGTTTCTCACCTGTGAAAGGTAATCCCATGTGATCTCGTTTGGACGGTAAACCTGTTGGTACAGTTAAACGCAGCACATGAATCTTTATTCTCCGCTTTGACCTATCCAATATGGCGGCGAGGATGGCGTATGATTCTACGCGGAAGGCGGCGTCTTTAATGGTCCGGAATAAATGTTGATGGATTAATTTGCTCCTCTACGCCCTTTTTGAGGAATGTATTGTCGGACTTAAATCAACATCTGAAGAGGTGAGATCGCTCCTTTTTTTCCCTATTTTTGCTGGCGGGATTGACTCTGCCCTAAGGGCAGAGTCTCTCTCTCTCTCTCTCTCTCTCTCTCTCTCTCTCACTTTGCACCATTACACAATAAATATTCACAGTGAAAATATTTTGTAAGCGCGTTTCATGAACCAAGTTATAGGATTTGTTGACAACTCGCATCGAGTTCGTTACACTTCTACCCGGCGTGAAGCACATGTGGTTGTGACATCATCGTAAACAAATCCGTTCTACTCATCCAGACGACTTCACAACGGCAACGTTGCCAGATCTTTCCACTCTGGAATCCGTTCTCAAAAAGATTGCGTTTTGGACACCCAAAACGCCGGTGCCGTGTGGACGCCAGGCCTAAACGATAAGCAATTGTATCGGAGTCACCTGAATCCGTTGCTGTGTGGACAGGGCCTGAGTGATTGGATAGATAGATAGATAGATAGATAGATAGATAGATAGATAGATAGATAGATAGATAGATAGATAGATAGATAGATAGATAGATGTATTTATAGAAATTGGATGGACAGATGGAGGGATGAATGGATGATTGGATGGATGGATTAATGACTAGTTGGATTTATTTATAGAGAGAACATGGATAAACAGACAGATGACTGGACAGATGGATGGATGGCTTAATGAATGGTTGGTTGTTTTTATCGAGAATGGATGGATGGATTAATGACTGGTTGGTTGTTTTTATAGAGTGGATGATGGATGGATGGTTGATTTTAGAGAGAGTGGATGGATGGATGGATGGATGGATGGATGGATGGATTAATGACTGCTTGGTTGGTTGTTTTTATAGAGAGTGGATGGATGGATGGATGGATGGATTAATAACTGCTTGGTTGGTTGTTTTTATAGAGAGTGGATGGATGATGGATGGATGGATGGATTAATGACTGGTTGGTTGTTTTTATAGAGTGGATGGATGGATGGATGGATGGATGGATGGATGGATTAATGACTGGTTGGTTGTTTTTATAGAGTGGATGGACGGATGGATGGATTAATGACTGGTTGGTTGTTTTTATAGAGTAGATGGATGGATGGATGGATGGATGGATGGATGGATGGATTAATGACTGCTTGGTTGGTTGTTTTTATAGAGAGTGGATGGATGGATGAATGCATTAATGACTGGTTGGGTTTTTTATAGAGAGTGGATGGATGGATGGATG
>NC_083580.1:4935572-5013072 GCF_027579695.1 Neoarius graeffei
ATTATCTCTAGCCGCTTTATCCTTCTACAGGGTCGCAGGCAAGCTGGAGCCTATCCCAGCTGACTACAGGCGAAAGGCGGGGTACACCCTGGACAAGTCGCCAGGTCATCACAGGGCTGACACATAGACACAGACAACCATTCACACCTACGGTCAATTTAGAGTCACCAGTTAACCTAACCTGCATGTCTTTGGACTGTGGGGGAAACCGGAGCACCCGGAGGAAACCCACGCGGACACGGGGAGAACATGCAAACTCCACACAGAAAGGCCCTCACCAGCCCCGGGGCTCGAACCCAGGACCTTCTTGCTGTGAGGCGACAGCGCTAACCACTACACCACCGTGCCGCCCGCAGCCATTAGCTGTGATATATATTTACCAGTTATTCCATGAAATCAAGTCATACATGAGCTGATAGTCTATAATCCATGTACGACGAGATTGAATGGAATAATTGCTTTATTCTATCCACATTCACTGGATTTTGAGAAACAGAGCATTTTTTTTTTATTTTTGCAAATTTGATCAATAAAAACTGCATACAAAATGTCCGACAAAATAGTTTCTGCTTAGAATGTAAACAAACTGGCGAAATGACGAGCAATTTGTGAAAAATGCGATAATAATAATGCTTGAAAAATAAAAAAGATGCATTCTTATCATCAAATACTTTCATTCCATATTTTGTTGATTTGTTTTTGGCATTTTTTGGGTTTTGTTTTCGAGTAGAGTTTTTATTTCATCCTCGGTTGGTTCAGCAACACGCGCCGCTATTTTGTGTTTCTCTACTCACGGTATATAAGCTGATATCCTAGTAATAGAGTAGAGTAGCCAATCAGAGCGCATGTTTGCTCATATCCAGTGAATGTGGATAGAATATATATATTCAGAGCATTTTTGGAGAGAAAAGAATTCTCTCTCTCTCTTTCTCTCTCTCTCCAGGATGAGAGATCAGAGGGCCTTATGACTCACAGTTCCAACTATATGTATACAGGTTGGTACACTTGGTGCACCATCATTTTCACAAATCTGTCTTGAAATTGTCCACACAATCTTTTTATTTATTTATTTTTGTATTTTCCTGACATTTTCTCCCCAATTTGGTCACCTGCCAACTCCCAGCCTTAGCTAACTCTCCCCTAAAACACAACTGCTAGAGTGAAAGCTAATAAGTGTGTATATTTGATTTTCTTCTTCTTCTTCTTCTTATTATTATTATTATTTTGTGTACTCGGTGCTGAGGATGTTCTGACCTGACATGTCACATGTATCATGCACGCAAGGAGATAGATAAAAGGTTCACATTATCAAGTAAAGACCCGTTAACATATCTACACTTAGCTAGGCTTTTCTGTACATTATTGTATTATGCACTGACCTACGATTTTACGTAAGCACTTATGTGGACTCGCTGTATATTGCACGAGGCTGAAACTGAACTCTGAATCATATTTGTGTATTCCTCCATCTGAAGAACTTCTGAAACAGGAGTAAGATGATAAATTATGATAACGCTACTTGTATTTTTTTTTCTTCTCATACAGGCAGAACTTGCTACTCAGACCTGGTGACCTCGTCTTTTAATATTTTCACATCCTCCTAAACCCAGCCGCCGAGTGCCTCTTAGAATTTGAATTATACATTCAATCACTTTCTTTTCTACAAAAAAAGCGAAGCTGCAATTTCCAATGCACAATCGTTGCAGAAAATGGCATAAGTGCACTATTCTTGTTCCTCTCTTTGTGTCTGGATGGTGTCATTAACCTTTCTGTCACCTTTTATACTTACCCAGAGTGCACTGGGGCGCTGCACTCAGACTTTCTAAAGGACTGCTCAGAAGTGTTTGTGTGTGTGTGTTTTCGGTGTGGAAAGCTTGACTCAGCATAGTGACGCTACACTCACTCTGACAGGCAACGTTTCCATTTCTGTTGCGATTCTGCTGATAAGCAACAGATTTTTTTTCTAACAATTTAAGCAAATTTTGTTATAAAGCGTGAAACAGAAACAGCCTGCCCCAGGAAACTGAGAGAGTCTTTCATTGCCTTCTGTTTATACAGTATTTTTTAAGCTTTAGCGAGTTAGTTAGCTGAATTTGATGCTTGCATGTGTGTGTGTGTGTGTTTTCTTTTAGAAGAATAAAAAATAAAGGCATGTCGAATTTTTTGAATTTTGGATGCAATCATCAACTGTAGAAAACATGGACAACGTAACGTGAAGTCACAACAGGTCTAGTGCCCCTGCTGGCTGGTTGCAGTATAATACGTAGCTCCGCTCATCCCCATGTGTTTCAATGACAAAATAGCCTTTATTTCACATCACTTTTCTTGTCTAAACTGTCTTTCCATTTACAGGGTCTAATTTGAACAGTTAGCTTTCTCTCTGTTGATATCTGCAGCTTTTTATTTTATTTTTAAATGTTATTATTCTACTATATCGTAAGAAGGTGTGGATACACTTAGGAATGAAGTGATTGACAGCCTTGGTGACGCACTGGATCTTGATATTGGGAGAAGGGGGTGGGGCCTACTAAACAAGCAGACTTACACACCACACTTCTCGTCTCTACAGCACAGACTCCGCCTCCAAATTTGACAACATGGCGAAGGAACGTTGGCTTTGTTTCTATAGAACGGAAATCAATGGAGCCATGAAGTCCTGAAATGTAGAACGAATTCTTACTATATTCAAAGTTTGTTTGCATGTGGGAATCATATCAAATCAATAAAAATGTGTTTTCCATACAAATTTATGAAGTTTAATTCCGAGCTTTCGGACCTACGGTCCATCATCAGGGACAGAATGGAAGTTGTATTTACAAACGTCGACCGACTAGTTTAACTGAAAATAATAAAAACAATAACTAAACTGCCGTGTGCATTATGATGGGTCGCATGCTTGTAAAATTAAATAATTTACAAGAAACATTGATTTGAGAAAAAAAATCTTATACTACTTTAAACCATAGTGCCGTCAAATTCTTGATTCTGATTGGTCAGAAGGTCTTGACTCATAGGCGCTTGTTCTAATACATTAGCGTTTCTATAGTAACAGCTTTCTGCCCAATTGTTGTAGTAGAAAAGGATTAAAACATTTCGTGGTATGGCATTATAAGAAAATAATCAACTTCTACAGACTAATAGTAACTCTGCTTCATCACACCATTGTGTAGTTGATTATTTTCCTATAACGTCACACCCCCAAGCGTGTTACTCGTTAATTGTGAGTTGCGAAGTGTCACTTAAGGGAAGAAAATCCAGCGAAATCTGTCCAAGTTTGAATTTAATGTTCTAATAGAAGCAAACCTTAAAAATGCACAATTTATTCAGCCGTTTTAGGTGTTTATGTGCAGCTTTAGAGTTTGTGGTGGAAATGAAGTGGAGGTCAGTGAGGAGTGGAAGCATATGAAAGTAAAATGAGAACACAGCAGAACATTTTTCAAACAGAACGCAATTAAAAACCTCACTAGCCACCCACAGGTGTTCCAAAACTCACCACCGTGTGTGTGTGTGTGTGTGTGTGTGTGTGTGTGTGTGTGTGTGTGTGTGTGTGTGTGTGTGTGTGTGAATACAAATTAGAAGTCGTGTTGATGCTTGTTTGGAGAATTGTTGGTGGTGGTGGTGGTGTATTTTTTTTAAAAATAAAATTCACCTTCACCCACTTAACAACATGGAACATTATGTAAAAAGTAATTACGATTGGTTTGGACTGAAATTGTCTGAGTTAAAGCTCTCACTGCTTTTTTTTTTTTTTTGCATATTTGCATCAGATAAGAACATCTCTAAAGTGTGTTATTACAAAATAATTATGTACATCACTTTTCATGCATCAACCAAAAAGGAGAAATTTGAGAATATTACCTTAATTGCTTTAATCGCTTTCATTTTTAGTGCATTTGGCAGGAGGAGTGTCGGAGTAATTGTGTGTGAAATATGAACTCTCCAAATCTGTCTTAGTTTCATTCTAATTCACACGAATACACACACTGGCTACTTTATTAGGAACACCCCTACATCCACCTGCTGTTCTGTTTGATGCAGTTCTCTAATCAGCTGATCCCTTGACAGCAGCACGATGCATCACATCATGCAGATACAAATCAAGAGCTTCAGTTAATGTTCACAGTGTTCAAACATCAGAATGGGAAAAATTGTGATCTTAAATTTTGTGTGACTTTCTTTCACTGTGGCATGGGTGTTGGTTTGAGCCAGATGGACTGCTGGTTTGAGTATTTCAGAAACTGCTGTTCTCCTGGGGTTTTCACAGACAACAAACAGTCTCTGGAGTTTATGCAGAAAAAATGGTGCCAAAAACAAAAAACATCGATTGAGTGAGCGAGCGACAGTTCTGTGGATGGAAAAAAACACGCCTTGCTGATAAGAGAGGTCAGAGGAAAATGGACAGATTGGTTCGAGGTTGGTGCCAGGAAGGCTATAGTAACTCATATAGTCACTCTTTACAACCGTGGTGAGCAGAAAAGCATCTCAGCATGCAACAGAAAACAGAAGAATACATTGGGTTCCACTCCTGCAGCCAAGAACAGGGGTCTTAGACTCAAGAACAAGTTCCTATTAAAGTGGCCACTGAGTGTAAAGTTGTAAGAAAAAATAACTTTGAGTCTGAACCATGATCCTGATCACACCTTTGTAGGTGACTTGTTACAATGAATGAGATCATGCTGGAAGAATGCCACACACACGCACACTACCATTAGCAGCTGTCATTGATGTTGTGCTAAAGTTTTTACATCACGAGTTCACTGCACAGATCATGGTGTCCTCTGTCTCCTTTCTCTATTGAAGTAGAACTGATGAGCTCTTTCCCAGCATGCTTTGCTCCTGGCTGTGATCTCTGGTCCACCGCTCTGGCCCGTCTCCAGCAGGAAGGCAAAGTTCTCCAATACCATCAGCTAATGAGAGACAGATCAGTTACTCTGAGCAGCTGCTCCACACTTGGGAAAGACACAATAACAACAAGAAGTACACAATCTGTGTGTGTGTGTGTGTGTGTGTGTGTGTGTGTGTGTGTGTGTGTGTGTGTGTGTGTGTGTGCGATAGAGAAAGAAAGAGGAAAAAGGAGTAAAAGTTTTTGGCAATGGCTAAACCCCATCATTTCTCTGTGTGAAAGCCTGAGAGCCATGGAGAGTTCCTGACTGCTGAAAGCGACAGCTGCTGTCGGATCCAAATGGAAAGCATTAGCATATTTTATTTGAGAACATTTACGAAGGGGAACCCTCCATCCTTCCTCCTTCCTCCATCTTCATCTAGGTTCTTCCTCCAGATGGCTTTATTAGCCCACAGGGGAGAGCGGATCGGTCGCTTTGTTTTGGAAATGGCCGCCTTATTCCAGATGGATGAACACTGCGAACGCTTCTCGACTTACTGCTCTCCGGAGGACTGTTCCAGTTCTGAAGAACGGTTCTTAAAGATTAAACTAATTTTGCATCCCAATATAATGTCCACACACACAAACACACAACCTGCACGTTACAAAACACACCATATGCTCCATAGTACAAATGATCAAGTGATAAGTATTCTCTTATTTAAGGTTCTTTAAGGGAAATCTAAGTGTTGTTAGCATGCTTTCAGAAACACTTTATTGGTATTATCTTAAAGTGTACAGGCAACGTAAGGAATGATGTTGCACGTGTTTCACGACTTTCACATGTTCTTCTCCAGTTTCCTCCTTCCTCCCAAAAATATACTATTATCTAGATTGCCTATGCTAAATTGGCCCAAGGGGCAAACCAGTGTGTTTTCACCAACCAAGGTAAAGCTCATACTGATGAATGAATCCTAGTTAAGGTTAAGATCCATAGGCACATTTTAGAAAGTGTTTATGAAGCATTACTGGACTTTAAATAAGACTTCCCTAATTTTTTTTATCCCCTTAGGATGGTGTATTTGACATACTTTATAGTAGAACATCATTTGTTTGAACTACAGAAAAGCTATTTTGCTGTTTGGCACCATTTCAGCTACATGGACAACCCTGACTGCTCTCGCCATCCAGGATGTTTACATAGCCATTAGAGTGAAAGTTGATACTTTTGGTTTGTTACCTTCACCAATTTTGTTGGAGGAGGTTATGTTTTCACCTCTGTTTGTTTGTTTGTCTGTTCCCAATGTAACTCTAAAAGTAGTGAATGGATTTTGATGAAATGTTGAAGAAAGGTGAGCCATGAGCCAAGGAACAATTGACTAGGTTTTGATGCAAATCCAGATATGGGGGAAGCTATGATCTAATGGTTAGAGAAGCAGCTTTGGGACCAAAAGGTTGCCAGTTTGATTCCCTGGACCAGCAGGAATGGCTGAAGTACCCTTGAGCAAGGCACCTAACCTCCCCAGGCTCCTCTGGGTATGTTGTACATCATTCTGGATAAGAGCATCTGCAAAATACCATTAATGTAATATAATATGTATGTGGATCCAGGATTTGTTTATCTGTTCCCACCGTAACTCAAAAAGTAGTGAATGGATTTGGATGAAATTTGGTGGACAGCTTTAGTATTATCCTAGACTCAAGTGATCTGATTTTGATGTTGATTATATGTGGCTTGACAGAGATATGCACCCTACTCTACCGGGTGCCCTTCTAGTTTCCTATGTTATGTAATTAATTGAACCAAAAAGCATTAAAATGTTGATTGAGGTGTGTCTGAAAAAACACACAAACAAACAAACAAACAAACAAACAAACAAACAAACAAACAAAAACCACATCTATACATCCATCCTTCACTCACTGATCAGAAATACAGCAATTTTAAACAAAGCTTTGCTGTAAATCCACAGCATTTTTGCAGCACTACAGCTCTGTTCTTTGGCCAAGTTTGCGCCTCGATCGTGGCTCATTTTAGCAGCATGCATCTACAAAACCATCTCTCCCACAACCCAAAACATACAGCACGTTTGGTTTGGATGCTCTCAGATTGGCTATTTTGGTTGCCACCTTCAAATAGACAGCTGGGAGTGTGAAATGAACGATCAGGGTAAAGGCTGGAAGAAAGACGTGGAAGTTATTTTGACTCACTTCTATGCCAATCAGAATATTTAACAATACTACTACTGCTCAAAGTAGAAATCCTTCCCGTGCCAGGACCTGGTCTTCCCAGGCAGTCTCCTGTCCTAGTACACCAGCAAAATCCCCCAGGAGCTTCAGAAGATCGTCCTCCTTGGAACTGCTCATATACTCGAGGACTCTATCCATCAAGTAATCCATCACACCCTTAAAGTGCCATTCCACCATTGGATGTATTTTTTTGGCATAAAATACAATATATTTTATGACAACATGACTAGACAGAGAAATCTTTTAGCTTCAAAATTATATATCAAACATAATTTTTTGACAACGGCAAGTATATTAATTTTGCGACCAAAGTCACCTACCCTTTTAATTTCCGCGCGGTAGTGAAACGTGATGTCATCGGCAGGTTCCCCTTCTTGTGTATACCACGTGTCGGTCTATTTTTAGACCAGGAAACCCCCAAAGTGAGAGAGTCATTTCTCCTCGTATATGGGGGCCAAAAAAATTGCGAAAAATTTTGAGTTAATCTTTCAGTTAGCTAGATTTATTGGTATTAGCTAGATTTATTGGTATTATTTTTATCGCGTTCTATCCGCCATTGCTGATAATATGTGCCACGTCACACATCACGTAGTACACAAGAAGGGGAACCTGCCGATGACATCACGCGCGGAAATTAAAAGGGTAGGTGACTTTGGTCGCAAAATTAATATACTTGTCGTTGTCAAAAAATTATGTTTGATATATCATTTTGAAGCTAAAAGATTTCTCTATCTAGTGATACCATTTATATATGTTGTCAAAATATATTGTATTTTATGCCAAAGAATACATCCAATGGTGGAATGGCACTTTAAGGGATGAACTTGGGTGCATAAGAGAAAACAGCTGGACTTCGATAATAATAATAATAATAATAATAATAATAATAATAATAATAATAATGTGCAGAAACACACAATATGTTGCCTTAAGAGAATCGTGACTTGATTTAAAAAAAAAAAGCCACAGGGATGTAACTATTGATTGCATCCTCCACCCCTCTTCACCCCCCCGTCATTTCCTCTCCTCTTTTCTCCAAGTGCTGCAGAGGAGCTGCTTACTGCATCGCGGGGGAGGAAGTATAGACCAGAAAGAAAAAGGGAAGGGGGGAAAGAAGAAAAGAAAAGCTGAAAGATCTTCCCCACACCACACTTCCGTGCTGGGATAGCAGGCAGGGGGAATACCGGGAGCGCCGGTGTGGGAGAGGACGCGAGCGCGCTGCTGGGCTTCTTCTTTTTTTTTTCTTTCCCCTTTCACTGGTAAGTTCGTGTCATTTATGCATGTGTGTGTGTGTGTGTGTGTGTGTTCGCGCGTAGACATCAAACTGTAATGTAAAATAAATAAATTAATAATAATAATAATAATAATAATAATAATAATAATAATAATAAATCAAAGACAGACAGAAAGAAAGAAAATCCAACACTGAACGATTTGGTCACGACTTGGAGTGATGCGCACGGGATCAGGGCTCAGGCGCGTGTCTGAGAACGCGGATTTATTTTCTTCATCATTCCAGGCATTATTATTCCTTTGCATTATCCCATGCAATACTTCGTGCACTGCTTTCTGTGATGAACTTTTGCCTTTTTTTTTTTTTAAAGTGTTGATAACGCCTATTACTGAAGGGTTTGACAAGAACTGGCGTGCGTATTGCGCGTGCCATGTTCACTCAAGCCCTTATTCGAATCACTTTCCGCACACAGAGCATTGCATTGCCAGTGAGAACTGAAGGTACTGCACTGAAACACTCCTGCTTCTCTGTTGATGTACAAGTTGCACTACATTCTCTACTTTCCCAGGTGTGCACTGGCTCAAAAAAAACCTCATCCCCATGGAAGTACCACCACAGGACCAAGCATCATTATCCAGAGTGTATGGGTTTTGGGGGGGTTGCTAACAGGTTATTGCTGCCCTGAAAACAATCCTATACTTTTTCTCAATATACTGATATCATGTGTGCCTTTAGTATGCATCTTTCACCAGAAATGTCATGCAAAAGTGATTTAGATAGAAGGTACGGTTTCCGAGGATGCATTTCCTTTAACAGGTGATAGAAACGCTCTACCTGTGAGAGTATCCCAGGTGGTACGGTAGTGTAGTGGTTAGCACTGTCGCCTCACAGCAGGAATGTTCTGGGTTCAAGCCCAGCGGCTGACGGAGGCCTTTCTGTGTGGAGTTTGCATGTTTTCCCCATGTGCTCCAGTTTCTTCCACAGTTCGAAGACATGCAGTTAGGTTAACGTGCGATGGCCTTGAGCTGAAGTGCCCAAGAGTGGCAGTGTGCATGTATGCAGTGGCTTTGCTCTCCTATGACAAGCTAAATTTCGTTGTGCAGTGACAATAAAGGCATTCTTCTTCTACCAAGCATTATGACTCTGACATGTAATGCTGTTTTTATATGATTCTTGGGTTGCTGAGAGGTTCGAGAAATGAACACTGCCCTCCGATCAAATCATTTTGTCCTTGATAGATACTGTACCTTTTCATATCGCTGTACCTCTGATTTGTACCTTTGACCAAAAATCTGGATGTAGCCTAATGCACCTTTTAAAGTGATTTAATGTACGTTATTGGACTGTACAAGTACGTCATTGGACTGTGATTACTCTTAAAGCTCAAACACCTTTCTAACATTAAAGATTTAGGTAAAAGATACATACAAAAGGTACAAAAATAAAAAGGTGTCTCATATACCTGCATTTAGTAACTGGATTTAGTATTTACTTTCCCAGGTGAGTGATAGATACCAGAAAGGACACTATCCTATAATACAGAGTGTCACTACTCTGAAAAGTCAGTTCTTCTTTGTCCTTCTGTCCAACTTTATGGCTTCCTTGTAAATAGATCTCTTAGAAATAAAGTTACTAAGCTTTGCTTTTGCTTGTCATGTGAATGAATAAATGAACCCTTTATTATCACTGTACCAGTGAAATTGACCATCAACCTGTCCTTACAGAGGGAGAACAGGACAGGAAGACAGGGATAAAAGAAACACAGTAGTAACATGAGGAAAGATGAGGAAAAAAGGAACACCCCCCCCCCCCCCCCCATTATGCTCCTATCAGGAGTACAGTGTGGGAGCATTTAAAAAACCTCTGCACATAAGCACACAATAACACAAGTACCCATGAGGGCGCTGGTCACGCACCCGCTTGTCACACTGGGGGTGAAAAACGGCGACCGCAGAAAATTGGGGAAGGAATGCGAAGAATGCGAGAGTGTCTCCCAGCAGTGACCTTCTGGGGGAAGTGTTGCCCCAGCAACGGCCTTGATCGAGGCCAGTGCTGTTCAGGGAGCCAAATGTCGATAAGATAGAGATTGTTTGGTCTTTCGAACAGATGCAGTCTTTACACGTCCACACCACTCGTCCATATCTGTCCATTTTGTCCATCCTGTTCAATTCAATTTGGTCTCCGAAATACTTATTCTTTGCAAAGCCGAAAGTGTCTCCAAGATGACAACCATGTTGTGGCTCAAGTTCTAATAACCACAGTCTGAGTGCCGACAGCTTTGCCCACCGCTTCAATCACATCGGGCAGCTCTGTGGGGCTTTGAACAGCTGTCACCGTTGTCTGATTTCCTCGTGAAGATTCTCAGTCATCCAGGTCATAGTAAACTATGGGTGGTAAAAGACAGCAACTGGACTTGCTTGAAGATTCTTGAAGATGTTTCACCTCTCATCCGAAAGGTTTCTTCAGTTCTGTCTAATAGGGAGTATCAGGTATTTATCCTCTCATGGATGAAAAGCAATCCTAAGGTGTCGTTGAGTCATCCTGTTGGTGTGGGTCACTGGGGGCTGGGTGTGAACGGCCTAGAGAGTTGTTGGGATGATCAATGGATTGTTGGTTAATGGATTGTTGGTTCTCTCTGCCCATGTTTACATTAGACCGTATCAGCGGATCATCAGATTAACGTTTTTAAAACGATTAGTGTGCACACAGCAACACCAATACACGATTTGCGTGCACACAGCAATACCAATACACGGATACGCTCGGCTCCGCAGGCATCCTGCGCTCCAAATCACTCCACCCTGAACAGCGAGCGCCCTCTGGAGGGTGCGCACTCCGGCCTTGCGCAGCTCACAGAGCACGCGAGTGAAGTGAACAAGCTGTGATTCGGGACTGAGCCGCTGTGTGTGTGATCCCAGCGCATATCACTTATCACTTGCAAGTGGAAGAATGGCAAGCCTAAAGACAATCATAACTACACAATGGGCAGTATTTGCATCAGTATTTGCACTATTTTCATACTTTTATACTCTTTAATGAAAGGTGATACAAGGCAGAAGTCCGCGCCGTTTTTCAGCAGTCGCGTCACATGACCAACGCCAGCGAATCAGGAAGGTGGATGTCACAGTGACGTTGTCCAATGAGACGCCAGCTAGAGCTCAGCACAGCGTATCCGCGTATTCTGAATGTTTACACAGCACCGAAGCTGACACGATCTGGATTGAATACGTGGACGCTGGCGGATTCCCGTTTCCCGGCGTTTCCAGGCGGTTTAATGTAAACGGACAGTGCATCCGCGAAGAAAACGAGACAGATACGGTCTAATGTAAACTTAGCCTCTGTCCTCCTGTGAGTCACTGAAAACAGCTGGGTTTTGGTGTGCATTCAGTTGTCTGGGAAGTTGCTCTCTTTTACCACCCACACTTTTGCTTGTCACTCAGGTGATACCATCAAGGGGACATCTTTTACCTGGGCAGGTATATACCACTGTATGTCATGTACCTTGAATTAGCTTTAAAGCTTTATTTCCATGTCACGAGGATGGTTGTGTCTTTTCTACCTTCAGCATGAAGTTTTAAGCAATGGTGCATCTCCAAAAACTTTGAAACGAAAGCTTTAAAGCTCGAAAGGTCTTTATGTACCTTCAAATAATTCTAAAAGTAGACTAAATTCACTATGTGGACATGCTAAAGGTAGATGTTATGCCCCTTTCTTTCTGTGAATGAGGCCTGTATTTTGTCACTGAACTGTATGAGGAACAGAAGGAGAGAGAGAGAGAGAGATATGAGGGGAGAAATTGATTCCCGTGTATACGCAGTGAGGAGAGAACGAAATTTCATTAAGGGGACGCTGCTTGCATCAGAGCAGTGGATGGTGATTGATGCGTTCCCCCTCGTGCTGCGAGAGAGAGAGAGAGAGAGAGAGAGGTGCACCGAATGCAAAAGCATGTACTGCAGCCTTTCCAGCTCCATCTCACAGCCTCATTTTCCCTGCTCAGCAAAAAGGTTTTATTACAGCACAACACTGTACTGTGTTTCTAGCAATTTGCCTGCTCTAACACACACTCAAATAAAATATTGAGTTATTTCATTAAGTAAGTATACTTAATCAGGTAATCGATAATCTCTAGTTTTGCCAGGTTTACGTTTCTGTTAATTCTTTTGCTCGTGTTAAGTAAACATAATGTAAAGATGATAAAACTGGATGGAAAATTTCATGTGAATCAAACCAGTACTGAGGATCAGACCTGAAACTCGGGATCGATGTTTAATCCATTTTGAATAGACGTGTTTTCTGATCTGACCCACCGTGTGCTTGTGAATAAAATTAACAGAAGAAATATAGAATTGTGTGAGAAAAATCACATGTGAAAATACATTTGTAGCGCTAATAAGGTGTGGGTGGAGCACAGAGGACGGCAGGACAATGCTTTGAGGCAGAGAAGGCTATTTATTTCCACAACTTTTCAGTCTAAGTAAGCCCATACACACACACACACTCTGCATCTGGTCCCGGGTTGCGCTCCTTCTGCTCTCCCTCTGCCTCCTTAAATAGGGAGCGGTTACTGGGAAAACACACAAAACACAGGTTAACTACCGTCAGGTGTAGCGATTCTGCCACTCACCTTCCCTGGCTCCGCCCTCCTGTCACAGACCGGCGCTTGACCACGCCCCCGCTGCCACATACCCCCACCGCCCGACTCAGGCCGGGCGCCTGTCCGGCCTGCAGCCGACTCCCCCCCCCCCCCCCCTTGACGAGAGAGGAAGTCCGCCACGACCATCTGCGCCCCCGGCCTGTGGACCACCTTGAAGTTGAAGGGTTGGAGTGCCAGATACCAACGGGTGATCCGCGCGTTGGTATCCTTCATGCGGTGGAGCCACTGGAGGGGCGAGTGGTCCGAACAGAGGGTGAAAGGGTGCCCCAGCAGGTAGTAACGGAGGGCGAGGACCGCCCACTTGATCACCAGGCACTCTTTCTCAATCGTGCTGTAGCGCCCCTCACGCACTGACAGCTTCCGGCTGATGTAAAGGACTGGGCGATCCTCCCCCTCCACCTGCTGGGACAAAACGGCCCCCAGCCCTCTGTCTGACGCATCCGTCTGTAACATAAAAGGGAGAGAGAAGTCAGGGGAGTGTAAAAGTGGCCCCCCACACAGTGCAGCCTTTACCTCAGAGAAAGCCTGCTGGCACTGCTCCGTCCACTGGACCGGATCTGGCGCCCCCTTTTTAGTGAGGTCAGTCAGCGGGCTGGTGACGTCCGAATAATTAGGTATAAACCTACGATAGTAGCCAGCCAGCCCCAGGAACTGTCTCACCCCCTTTTTGGTCTTGGGCCTCGGGCAGGCCGCAATCGCTGCTGTCTTATTAATTTGGGGACGCACCTGCCCGTTGCCCAAGTGGAAGCCCAGATACTGTACTTCCACCCGCCCAATCGCACACTTCTTTGGGTTGGCAGTGAGTCCCGCCTGCCTCAGCGACCTAAGGACGGCCCTCAGGTGTTGCAGGTGCCGCTGCCAGTCATTACTATAAATGATAATATCATCTAAATAAGTGGCCACATAGGTGGCATGGGGCCGGAGGACCCTGTCCATCAGCCGCTGAAATGTAGCGGGCACCCCAAACAGCCCAAACGGAAGTGTGACGAACTGGTGTAAGCCGAACGGTGTGGAAAAGGCCGTTTTCTCCCGGGATAATGGAGTCAAGGGGATCTGCCAATATCCCTCCGTCAAATCCAGTGTCGAGTAAAAGCGAGCCGTGCCTAGTCGATCGAGCAGCTCATCAATATGAGGCATTGGGTACGCGTCGAATTTAGACACCGCGTTGACTTTTCTATAGTCCACACAGAACCGGACCGAGCCGTCGGCCTTGGGAACCAAGACCACCGGGCTGCTCCAGTCACTGTGGGACTCCTTGACGATACCCATTTCGAGCATGGCCTGAAGTTCTTCCCGAACCACCTTTTTTTTGTGTTCGGGTAGCCGGTAAGGGCGGCTACGCACTACCACCCCCAGGGGCGTCTCTATGTGGTGTTCTATGAGGTTAGTGCGACCGGGCAGGGGCGAGAACACATCCGAAAACTCGGCCTGCAACTGGGCGACCTCCGTGAGTTGGGTCGGGGAGAGGTGGTCTCCGCAGGGGACCGGAGAGGTACGTGCTGCCAATGTTCCTTTTTGATCCTCCGGCCCCAGCTCCGCCTTCTCTGGAACTACCGACACCAACGCCACGGGGACCTCCTCGTTCCAGAGTTTTAGCAGATTGAGGTGGTAGATCTGTAGTGCCTCCTCCCTGTCCGTTCGCCTAACCTCATAGTCGACGTCCCCGACTCGCCGTGTGACCTCAAAGGGTCCTTGCCACTTGGCGATTAATTTGGAGCTCGACGTGGGCAACAGGACGAGTACCTTATCTCCCGGAGTGAACTCTCTAAGGCGCGTGCCCTTGTTGTACAGGCGGACTTGCCGTTCCTGGGCCTGCCGCAAATTCTCCTGAGTTAGGTGGGTGAGCGTGTGGAGTTTTGCGCGCAGGTCCATAACGTACTGAATTTCATTTTTGCTCTGTGAAGGTCCCTCCTCCCAATTTTCCCGCAGTACATCTAAGATGCCGCGCGGCTTACGCCCGTATAATAATTCAAATGGGGAGAACCCCGTGGAGGCTTGGGGGACCTCTCGCACTGCAAATAACAAGGGTACGAGCCACTTATCCCAGTTACGTGCGTCCTCACTTACGAATTTTTTGATAATATTTTTGAGGGTGCGATTGAACCGTTCAACTAAACCGTCCGTCTGTGGGTGATAAACGCTGGTGCGGATCGGCTTAATACCCAGTAGCCCATACAGTTCGCTCAGTGTTCGTGACATAAACGAGGTGCCTTGGTCAGTCAGAATCTCTTTCGGGATTCCAACCCGGGAGATGACGTGGAAGAGGGCCTATGCAATACTGCGTGCTGAGATATTGCGAAGAGGCACCGCTTCCGGGTATCGCGTTGCATAGTCCACCAGAACCAATATAAAGCAGTACCCTCGTGTTGACCGATCTAATGGCCCGACGAGATCCATCCCAATTCTTTCGAACAGGGTCTCGATTAATGGTAGGGGGCGCAAGGGCGCTTTTGGAATGGCCACTGGGTTTACTAACTGGCATTCGCGGCATGCCGTACACCACTTACGGACATCGCCGCGAATCCCCGGCCAATAGAATCGGGCCATTATCCGGGCTAGTGTCTTATCCTGCCCGAGGTGTCCAGCCATAGGATTAAAGTGAGCCGCCTGGAATACCAATTCCCGGCGGCTCTTTGGAATTAATAACTGGGTGACTTGCTCTTTCGTCTGAGTGTCCTGCGTCACTCGGTATAATCTATCCTTCAAAATGGAAAAATAGGGGAAGGATGGGGTGATGTTCGGCTGGAGCGTTTGACCATCGATTACTCTCACTTGGTCAAACGCGTGTCGCAGAGTCTCGTCTCGCGATTGTTCTAGTGGGAAATCCGCGAGGGATTCCCCAATAGAAAGAGGAGGAGCCGGCGGCTCCTCACTCTGTTGCGGAGATGACGTAGACGGCTCTGCGACCGCAGCTCCAGCCAAAGCGACACCGGGACCCTCCCCTGTCAACCGGCAGGACCCACTCTTTACTAGGCGTGCCATTAACCCCTGAAATCCCGGCCAATCAGTCCCCAAAATTAAAGAGTGGGTAAGGCGAGGATTAACCGTCGCCTTTACTATAGATTTTTCCCCTCTGAAATATATGTGGACCGACACCAACGGGTATCTGTGAACATCCCCGTGCACACACAACACCTTCACCCCCTGTGCTCCCCCCAATGCCTCATCTTGCACCAGGCTTTGGCGGATCAAGGTCTGATTACAACCCGAATCCACCAACGCCTGATATGTAGCCCCTTGTACACTTACCGGTATGCGATACGCTCCGGCCCGATCGAGGGCAGCTTCTGGCGCGTCGGGGATCCACACCACTGCCCCCACCTCCATAGCTGCGCACTGTTGCTGCAGGTGGCCCGGTTCCCCGCAGCGCCAGCAAACCGGCCCGGGCCTTCCCTCTGCAGCTGTGTTCTGGGGCTCACTCACCTGAGGGGGGGGAGAGACAGACACAGAAGGGAGAAATGGGAGGGCACCACGGGTGCGGCGGGCCGGCTGGGGTGGAGCCGGCCCCCGCCTCCGTGGTGGGGGAATGGGGCGAGGACGGGACACGGGGGGGGGGAGAAAGAGAGAGAGAAGAGGGGAGAAGAGACGGCGTCGTTGGCCGTCCTGCCGCCGGAACAGCCGCCAAATGATCCTCCGCCAGTCCTACGGCCTGATCCAGCGACGCCGGGCGGTGGCACTGGACCCACTCCGCGGTTCCGGCTGGTAAGCGGGCAATGAATTGCTCCAGCACCACCTGATCGATGATTCCCTCAGCGTCGCGATCGTCGGCCCTCAGCCGCCGCCAGCAGGCGTCCCGGAGCTGCTGGCCGAACGCGAATGGCCGGCCGACTTCCTCCATCCGCAGCGCGCGGAAGCGCTGGCGCTGTTGTTCGGGCGTGCGCCCCACGCGCTGGAGGACGGCCCGGCGAAGGTGGGCGTAGGCCAGCCGGCGGTCGGCGGGGAGCTGTAGTGCGGCCAGCTGCGCCTCTCCCGTGAGGAGGGGGAGGAGGCGCGCCGCGCGCTGCTCCATCGGCCACCCCGAGGCTTCGGCAACTTGCTCGAACAAGGTGATAAATGCCTCGGGGTCGTCCTGCGGGCCCATCTTGGTCATGGTGAGGGGAGACGGGCCCGTGGCCGGGGCGCTGGTGGACCCCGCCGACGCGAGGAGATGCCGGAACGCCTCTCGATCTTCCTGCTGGGCCAGCACCAGGGCTTCGAAGCGTCGCTCCTGCTCCTTTCGGAGCGTGACGAGTGCCTGGTGCTGGCTCTGCTGAGCCGTGGCGAGGGCGTGGACCAAGTCCGCGAATGGGGAGGATTCCATGGGGCTGCAAAGTTGGTGCTCCACCTTATCCCGGGTTTCGGCACCACTGTAGCGCTAATAAGGTGTGGGTGGAGCACAGAGGATGGCAGGACAACGCTTTGAGGCAGAGAAGGCTATTTATTTCCACAACTTTTCAGTCTAAGTAAGCCCATACACACACACACACTCTGCATCTGGTCCCGGGTTGCGCTCCCTCTGCTCTCCCTCTGCCTCCTTAAATAGGGAGCGGTTACTGGGAAAACACACACAAAACACAGGTTAACTACCGTCAGGTGTAGCGATTCTGCCACTCATCTTCCCTGGCTCCGCCCTCCTGTCACAGACCGGCGCTTGACCACGCCCCCGCTGCCACAACATTAATCATGTGAAGATTCATGTGAGAATAAATGAATCAACGGTAAAATGAACCACATGAAAATACATGAATCATGTAAAACAATTGTGTGAAAATACAGTGAATGAATCGTGTGTAAAATGAATCACATGAAAATAAACGAATCATCTAAACAATCATGTGAAAATACCTGTGAATGAATCATGTGTAAAATGAATCACATGAAAAAATGAATCTTGTAAAACTCGTGTGAAAATACAGTGAATGAATCATGTGTAAAATTAATCACATGACGATAAATGAATCTTGTAGAACAGTTGTGTGAAAATACAGTAAATGAATCGTGTAAAATGAATCACATGAAAATAAATGAATTGTGTAAAAAACTCTTGTGAAAATACTGTGAATGAATCATTTAAAATGAATCACATGCAAATAAATTAATCATGTAAAAAAATTTAAAATCCAGTAAATGAATCATGTGTAAAACGAATCACAGGGGAAAAAAATGAATCTTGTAAAACTCTTGTGAAAATACAGTGAATGAATCATGTGTAAAATGAATCACATGATGATAAATGAATCTTGAAGAACAATCCTGTGAAAATACACTGAATGAATCATGCAAAATGAATCACATGAAAATAAATGAATCGTGTAAAAAACTCATGAAAATACAGTGAATGAATCATGTAAAATGTATCACATGCAAATAAATTAATCATGTAAAAAATGTAAAATCCAGTAAATAAATAATGTGTAAAATGAATCACATAAAAAAATTAATCTTGTAAAACAGTCATGTGAAAATACAGTAAATGAATCACATGATGGTAAATGAATCATTTAGAACAATCGTGTGAAAATACAGTAAATGAGTCAAGTGTAAAATGACTCACATGATGATAAATGAATCATGTAGAACAATTGTGTGAAAATACAGTAAATTAATCATATCTAAAATGAATCACATGAAAATAAATGAATCTTGTAAAACAGTCGTGTGAAAATACAGTAAATGAATCACATGATGATAAATGAATCATTTAGAACAATCGTGTGAAAATACAGTAAATGAGTCAAGTGTAAAATGACTCATGATGATAAATGAATCATTTAGAACAATCGTGTGAAAATACAGTAAATTAATCATATCTAAAATGAATCACATTAAAATAAATGAATCTTGTAAAACAATCATGTGAAAATACAGTGAATGAATCATGTGTAAAATGAATCACGACGATAAATGAATCTTGTACAACAATCATGTGAAAGTACAGTGAATGAATCACATGATGAATGAATCTTGTGAAAACGTTGCATGAAAATAAATTGAACCATTTGTTAGATTTAATCAGATTTTTCTAGAAAGAGTTTAAAGTATAAGAGACAAATTTCAATTTCAAATTTCACACACACTGAGCCAGTCCTGCTTCGGCACTGCTTCAAAGGTCATAACCTTTAACCCTGTATCAGGAGCCATCACCGTAACCCAGCATCTTCACAAAAGCTGTCATTTTCTCAGACTCTTAGTTTCCCAGGGACACTTGTAAAATCACGCTTTTAATGTTCTGACTCATTCAGTCCAGATGCAGAGAAAATGATCAGCTTTGTGACAAGCACAATGATGTTTAATCAGCAGAGGTCAAAGGGCATCAGGTTATCAGCTGCACTGAAGGAAAACAGTGTTTTATTATAACTTTCCTTCTGTCTGTATGTTGTCTTTTCTTACTGTGGCTGTGAAACACACACACACACACACACACACACACACACACACACACACACACACACACACAGCTGCTGAGGAGGTCCCTACAGCTATCCATCATCGTTTTGCTGTAAGACAAGGTTCTGCCTGAGTGCACAAATTTGTGCACTGTTGAGTTCTGGATTCTGATTGGTCAGAAGAGAAGGTGTTGATTAATTCTCTAGAACAGCCCCTTACAGAAAAAACACATGAATTTCCCATGTATTCACGTGATCACGTTACCACATGTGTTACCATGTAGAACACATGTGGAAAACATGTTACCACATGTGTAAAACATTCCCACATGTGATTCACATAAAATTGGGCCAAAACCACGTTTCCCATGTGCAAATAACATGTTTCCCATGTGCAAAACACATTTTCCACATATTTCACATGTGAGAAATCACATGTGAAGTTCATGTGGTTTTTTCTGTAAGGGGGAGCTCAGACAGTAGTGCAACTGCAAATAACAGGTTTATATTCATGCGCACGTTCTAACACGTTATCGTTTCTATCGCAACAGCTCGTTCACAGGGACTCATCCCACAGATGTCCCACATAAACCGATTAAAAAATGTGTAATTGTTGATACGGGGATGTTTTCTGTAAGGAGATGTTTTGTTAACATTTATGGAAGGTGTCTCCAATGTCAGACCTTTACAACAGTCAGAGGAAAAGCTGTCACTTTAAACTGAAGATTTTATGATTTACACTTTACGCTTTACACTTTCAAGGTTCTAGAAAAATAGACAAGACTGGTGAGGGAATGACTGTTTATAGCTGCTATAACGTAATTTATAAAATAAACAAACTTGTTTTGTGGATGTTCCACAGAATCAAACATAACTATAAATAGATAAAAACTATAGCTATAACTACAACATGTGGTCATTCTTTAATTTAAAAATATATATATTTGTTGGCAAATTTCTGTGGGATAACAGGAATAAAACGCTTTGAGAAGCTTTACCTTTGGCATCAATGTATGAGTTCATGGCTACGCCTTACTTAAAAAAAATAACCACCATGCCGCCATTTCTTGTAGCAATAGCTAATTGAAAAAAGGTTTAAAAAAATGTAAATTAAATTAAGAACAAAAATCCCCTTCCATAATACAGTTCTAGTGGTTTACGGTCATTTAGCACAAAAGTCTCATCTCATCTCATTATCTGTAGCCGTTTTATCCTGTTCTACAGGGTCGCAGGCAAGCTGGAGCCTATCCCAGCTGACTACGGGCGAAAGGCGGGGTACACCCTGGACAAGTCGCCAGGTCATCACAGGGCTGACACATAGACACAGACAACCATTCACACTCACATTCACACCTACGGTCAATTTAGAGTCACCAGTTAACCTAACCTGCATGTCTTTGGACTGTGGGGAAAACCGGAGCACCCAGAGGAAACCCATGCGGACACGGGGAGAGCATGCAAACTCCACACAGAAAGGCCCTCACCAGCCGCTGGGCTCGAACCCGGACCTTCTTGCTGTGAGGCGACAGCGCTAACCACTACACCACTGTGCCACCCCTAGCACAAAAGTCCTTTTGCACAAGTTCTATGAACATTTAAAGGTAGACTGCCTTTCAGATTTTTCAAGTGTAGGTCATAAAAAGAATTTTCCCTGACACCCAATTATTTTTGTTTAGTGGAGTGAAAGCTACTGAATTCGAATCACAGACTTCCAATTTTATTAATTTTTTTAAAAATAGAACAATTGATGAATTTATCTCCACATGGCCCTAAATTCTCCGCTATTTTTCCTGCTTCACCATGACCCAATACAAGATACTACGTCATGCATCACATCAGGGGTCACCAAACTTTTTTCTCTGGGGGCCACATTGTCGTTCCTGACTGTGATGGGGGGCCGGGGTCGGGTCAGCTATATAACATAGAATTGTATGACCCAGACAAATATGACCACCAGCAGGCCTCATTGTGTAGCCTGGCACAGCCATCCACACTACTATATCCCCACTACTATATCCACACTACTATATCAACACTTGATTCCTGGCACATATTTGTTTATCTTTACTTGTGGTTTGCAAAAGTAGTAATCGAGTCTTCACACTTTGTTTTAATTTGAAATACCACAGATATTCCATTTATTTATTTTCTAATAAAAATAACATCAAAGCTGTCAAGGTAAGAAACATCTGCCTAGTTGAGGTGATTGACACTGGCAAAGGTGAGTGGAAAATTATAAATTGTAGGTAGGCCTGTTGATATTATTAATAATATTAATAATAATTGTGTGCAGCACTTAATAAAGGTCAAATAAATAGGCCTATAAAATAAATACATAAAAAAACAGTGAAATTATAATAATATGAGCAATAGATCAATAGATCACAGCAGTTGTGCTGTGTCCTGCACGTCATTGCTCTCATCCATGGCCAAAGCAAAAAACTCGAATTCTGACGCTTTCTCATTCAGCTGGTCATACACGTTGTCCCCCAAATCTTCGGTTCTCCTGGTCATAGTAGGTGCAGAGAGACTCACCGCGTCGAGCGCATCCTTCTTGTCGGGACACGCCTCCTCGGCCACAGCAAGCATGCATACTTTAACAAAGTCCCCATCAGTAAACGGCTTTCCATGGGTAGCTAGTAGGTGAGCTACCTTATAGCTAGCTCGGACAGCAGCCTGGTTGATCTGGGTTTGGCGAAGGAATCCATTCTGTTGTGCAGCCAGTCCGCATTTCATCCTCCGAATCCTGTCTTCTCTTGTTTGCCCTCGCAAACTAGCATACTCTTTGTGGCGGGTTTCTTAGTGACGACGCAGATTATATTCTTTGAAAACCGACACACTTTCTTTACATACAAGACAAACTGCACGGTCCTTACACTGAACGAAAAAATAATCGGTGGTCCACTGTTCTTTCAAAACTCTGCACTCTCTGTCAACTTTTCGCTTACCGCGAGCCATTTTGCTGTCCTGAACACTGACAGTTCTCTGCGCGTGCACTGCCTATCACTGCTTGATCGCGAGCATATGACGAAAATTCGGAAAATATGAATAGTTCATTTTATAACTAAATATCAATTTTAATTGATAAAATCAACAAAATACAAGATGCAGACATGCTATTATTTGCCAAAAAGCAATTTAAAAAAATAGGCCATGACCACTTTTGGGGATTGCCTCATAGGGCCGGTTCAAGTGGTGGGGGGCAGAGGGGCTGGGGGGGCTGGTCAAAGGGGGGTGGCGGGCTGGAGTCGGCCCGTGGGCCGTAGTTTGATGACCCCTGCATCACATGGTGGGCTTTCCCCGTTCACGCAAGGCATTGTGGGATACAAATTTGAAACAGGAGAGAAAAATGGAGGACATGAGTGTGCGAATGAAACATGAAAGACTGACTACAGTAACGGAAAGAAAGTGAGAAGAAAAGACATTATGTTATATACGAAGGAAAGGAAACGCAGGACCAAACTAATAAATATCGGCGCTCAGCGAGCACCTCAGTGTGATCAGCTGTTCATTTAGCGACAGAATGATGGAACTGTCAGTGCACGCTCAAAGATAAACCTGTAGATGGCAGTAAGGCAACACTGGATACCAGCTGCCGTAAAACCCAAAAGAAGAAGAAAAAGAAGAAGGTAAACCTGCGCATGCATACACGGACTTCCTCTGTCTGCCTGACTGCGCGAAGCGAGCAATTTCATGCAAATTACTGTATCAAGAAGATTTAATTTCGATAACTGTGAACATTCCATGTTGAAATGAGAATTGAGCGAAAGGACTTTAGGTTTGTGCAAAAGGACTGGATATAGTTCTAGTCCTTCAGAACTGATGTCCACCTCCATGATCCTTATTATTATTATTATTCAAACTGTGAAAGCTTTATATTAGAAACTGTATTAGGCAAGAAGCTTTATGTGCTATATGTTGTTTACAACAGAAGTGTGGCTGCTGCAGTAACGTGCCGTCTTTTAATTCGGAACCTGCGTTTATATGTAGTGTAGGATAGCCTCGTTCATCAAGGGGTTAAATTCTGTTCTCCAGCTTGCTTGCTTTCTTTATTACGGTGGAAGAAATTGTGGTGCATCATTTACACCAGGGTGTAATGATGACATCATGGTAGCAGTTGGGACACTTTCAGTTTTTCAGCACTGTCTTCATTCGCAAGAACACAAGAAAGTATTAGAAATCCATCATTTTTTCAGTTTATTTAAAAGGTGAAATCATCGATTTTTCTACATTTCTACTTACTCAGTCTTGTAGAACATGATATAAAAATGGTGTTACAGTCTGCGGTGCTTGTTTGTGTCACTTTTATAGTTTTATCCCATATCCCAACACTCCACACTTGACATCTCATCTCATCTCATCTCATTATCTCTAGCCGCTTTATCCTGTTCTACAGGGTCGCAGGCAAGCTGGAGCCTATCCCAGCTGACTACGGGCGAAAGGCGGGGTACACCCTGGACAAGTCACCAGGTCATCACAGGGCTGACACATAGACACAGACAACCATTCACACTCACATTCACACCTATGGTCAATTTAGAGTCACCAGTTAACCTAACCTGCATGTCTTTGGACTGTGGGGGAAACCGGAGCACCCGGAGGAAACCCACGCGGACACGGGGAGAACATGCAAACTCCGCACAGAAAGGCCCTCGCCGGCCACGGGGCTCAAACCCAGACCTTCTTGCTGTGAGGCGACAGCACTAACCACTACACCACCGTGCCACCTACACTTGACATATCAGTATGAAATCAACGAGCGCCCAGCGCAGCCACATAATCGCATGAAAAATCCGTAAAGTGACACAGGTCGATGTGCTGGATCAGAAATCATTTAATTGTACTGACTTGTACTTGTACTTGGTAAGGCAGGGGTGGGCAATTATTTTTTCCGTGGGGCCACATGAGAAACAGAAAATTTTGTGGAGGGCCGGACCAAAAGGCTGAACTAAATTCTGCATAATATTAATTGTATTTCTTTATATAAAGCAGTAAATAACATTGTTTTTACAAGCTGCTAAGACTGGTAAGAGTATGGAAAAAACGAGGTTGCCTTACAAAAAATGTCATTTATTCAATCAAATTTCCCAAAAACAATGGTTAATAAAATGTGAACGTTTGTACTTTTTTTCAGTCACATTCACCCCAAAACACAATAAAGACATCACAATATTGTCTTTCTGCTCCAAATATCAAGCAAGATACATCATATTATAATAATGATGCCCACATTTGTAGTCTAATCACCTCATTTGGTGTTTTTCAGTTTTTTATTTGTTCAGTGAGAGAAATCTAGTCTCTGTTGGTCTTTAATGAGTGCATCAAAGTCAGGTTGAATGTCTGAGGTGGAGATGCGAAGCACAGCTGACAGATGATCATCGGTGAGAGAGGATCTACAGTGTATACCTGGATTTGTTAAACTTCATCACTGAAAATGTTTGTTCACATACAGTATGTAGGTAGAGCCAAAGAGAACGAATATCTTCTGAGCATGTCTCCTCGGTGTAGGTATCAGATCTACAGATCGGCTCGGGCTCCGGCGCCTGCTGGTGACGTCACACTATGTGATTGGCTGGACCGTTTGAAGGATGACGTACAAGTTTGTGGTTGGTCTGGACAAATTATGGAAGTAGTTATCGCGGGATTAGGTTTCGTGGGATTTCATGTCATGTTCATGTCGCCCGCATTGCGTTTTTGTTGAACACAACTTCAAAATAAAAGCAATGCACATTCAGTCCATGCATGAGGTAAAATTAGAAAATACGTTTATTTTGTAATTTCTAATTAACCTTACGCGGGCCGGGTCAGAATGAACCAAAGGGCCGGATGCGGCCCGCGGGCCGTAAAATGCCCAGGTCTGTGGTAAGGTCTTCACGTTTCGTCTGCCTGCTCTCAATCTAGTTTTAATGAACTCAGGAGGTGTCTCCAAGAACTCCTGTCCATAGCAGCATGAATGGCTGTGGAAATGTCGCAGTAGTCGCTGAACAGTTGCCTGACATCAGCAGCAATAGTTTGCAGAATGCTAAGATGTGGGCGACCAACGCTGTGATAACCATGTGAGGGAGTCCAGCCCAGCAGATATTTAGGGAGTCGGGCAGTCTCCATCCGAGCGACATGCCCGAGGTAGTGCAATCTCTTCACCTGGATAAGCGTACGCAGCTTACAACAGGCAGTCCAAGCACGAAGTTCCTTATTAATGACGCGATCTTGCCAACATACTTTAAGGATTCTCCGCAAACAGGAATGCTGGAAGCTTTCAAGGCGACATACATGCCAGTTTTTCAGAGCCCAAGTGGGGGAGCCGTACAACAGCAGCGAAAGCATACCACTCTCAAGGATCTTTACCTTTGTGGTAAGGGTAATCCCGCGGTTTCTCCAGATGTTATTTAGAGAGTTGAACGCGCCCGACGCTTTGCCAATCCTAACATTGATTTCCTTGTCAAGGGAGCCATCACTGGAAATAATAGAGCCAAGGTATCTGAAATGGTTCACCTGCTCCAGAGGTTCGTTATCCACTGTGAGGTCAAGGACTTCATCCTGCTGAAAGGGATGTTGGTTGTGGAATTTGCCTATCAGCATGCAGTTGGTCTTTTTGGCATTGATCTTTAGGCAAGCTTCTTTACCAATGTCAGAGATGCTGGATGTCGCTTCTTGAAGACCATCTATACTGCTGTCAAGGACAGCAGTGTCATCTGCATAGTTGAGATCACCAATGTATACTGCCGGGTGTCGAGAGCTGCGGCAATTCTGGAGCAGAAATCCGTGCGAGAGGGTTCTCTCAGACAGGGCACGCTCCAGAACCCAGGAATCATTTAAGAATTGTTTAAACTGATACCCATCCCCATAGCTGGTATGCATCATCTTGTTTCAATACATTTTATTTCCTAATGTGGGGGGTCCTAACCATGTGTTAGTCTGTTTACAAACTGTTCGCTCAGCAGCCAGTTCAGAAAAGTCATGTGAGGTCATTTGCGTGTCAGAGGTTACGACTGTGGAGCCACAGCAAACATGGCGGATCACCTAGATTGAATGAAGACTCCTAAATCGAGACCAAAAAAACAACAATTTTAAGGAAGTATCTGACATTGTCAGAGGCAAAATGCACCAGAAAAGAGAGGGGGCAGATAAGCCGAGTAAATATTGCTGGCTCTCGAGCACTCGCTTCTGTGTCAGAGGCCGCCGGTTCCGCCATGTTTGTAGCAACCTTGCTCATGATAATATTATAATGAGGATAAACTTCGGCTGTTTCCGTACCCAAGTGTAAACATTAGTGTGCGGTGTTTTTCCAGCTTAGTCTCCTTCACAGGCATGAGGCAGTGGGCAATACAGCGTGTGATTCAAGTACCTCGGGTTATTCTAGCTCCACATGGTACTATTCATCTTTTTAATACATCGACCTGTGTCACTTTAACAACATGAAAAATCCACTCTAAAAACACACGCTGAAACCAGAATAAACAGTGAGTCTGCGTTTCCAGTCAGCTTTATATTATAAATCAAATAGATACAGGTTTTTTCTTTAAAAAAAAAAATTCCTGACCATCTTCATAAATAACTCTGCATGTTTATAGTGTTATAACTTAACGTCTTTCAAGCAGCTAAATGGCCTATTAGCTATCAGTGCTAATGATGCTAACATGCTAATATCGGGGGGGGGGGGGGGGGGGGATATTAGAGCATGTAGTAGATTATTAGAATGCAAAGAAAAAAAGGACAGCAGCTGCACTCATGAACATCCTCGTGAATCATAATTTCAACTTCAAGTATGTCCAAGTGTGCTTGAAAGTCATGTCATGACAGTCCTTGCTAATGCTAACTCTAGTTGAACCATGGTAGCTTCTAGAAGCACGGCTTTGTTTCCATGGGATGGAAAGGGAGGTTCAGGGAGTAAAAAAATAATAATAATTTAAATCTTATTAAACACCCTGTATTTAACTGTTAGAGACCTAATCTGGCTTACTGCACCTTTGCACTCTGTGTTTTAACAAAAACTGTGATGTTGGACTGACGAAAAGAACGAGCACACCAACCATATCACTGGATGACGTTCATTTTTTTCCCATATTAATTAGTTATTTTTTACTTGCTTTATCTAACTTGTTAGGTCTTTCCTATCTGTATTTGCAGCAGACATTGTGATGGATTGTTTTCTCATGTAATCCCACGTCCTCTGTGCGCTGCAGTGGTATTGTTTTGCGTCCCGTGATTAATGGAAGGGTCAGCGGTGACGCTAGTGGCCCGTGACAGCAGCATTGTTAGAAAACCATTTTATTTTCCAGTTCCAAATCAGAAACTCGTCCTGTTTGCTCGGAACAATGATTCACACACCACCTGCTAACACCCTCCTACAGAAAGCGGAGAGAGGAAGCGGTCTTGTTTTATATTTAGTCTTTTAAATGCTGTTTTGTTTTTATGTACAGTGTTTTCCAGGCTAAAAGACACGAGCCTGATCGTGCCCGTTTGTTTGTATTCTCAGTTACAGTAGTTTGTTGTGGAGTTTGTTGTGAGTGAGGGATGGGAAATGTGTTTCATTACCATGATCATTAACATGCTGGTTGGTGGAGACTGAAAGATATTTGACTCGCTGTACAGAGATGATAGTAGATGAGAAAGAGAGAGAGAGAGTTGGAGACACACACACACACACACAGGAACTCTGGCTATCTGAGGTGATTACTCAGAGCAGAGCAATAATGCGTGATGGAAAGAAAGGAATAATAAAGGGAAGGTGATGATCAGTGTGGTCACTGCAGTACGTGTGAGAAAAACTATGGCACTAAAAGACACAAAAATGTTTTCTATCAATTTATGAAAATAAAAATGCAACTAATTAATAATTATGAGTAAATTGTATCATGAGGGTTCAGACAATATAAAATGTACATTTTTCTCTGAGTAAGGTGAGACTACATACTGAACAGTTTATTATTTACTATTTATATAATATTTTATTTTATATTAAATAGTTTTCCATCCCCTTCTCTCTCTCTCTCTCTCTCTCTCTGTCTCTTCTTTTATCTGGGAGTCTGATGGCAGCAGGACACTTCATCACTGTAATTGAATTTCAAAAGTTTTACAAAAGATGGAGTGTGTGTGTGTGTGTGTGTGTGTGTGTGTGTGTGTGTGTGTGTGTGTGTGTATTGTTTGTGTATATTGTGTTTCTGTGCATTGTTGTGTGTATATTGTTGTGTTTGTGGTTACTGATGTGCCTGTGTATACTGTTATGTGTTTGAGTGTATTGTTTGTGTTTGTGTACATTGTTGTTGTGTGTATATTGTTGTGCATGTATATTGCTGTGTTTGTGTATATTGATGTGCCTGTGTATATTATTGTATTTGTGTGTATAACTGTGTTTGTGTATATTGTTTGTTGTGTATATTGTTGTTTTTGAGTGTATTGTTGGGGTTGTGTATATTGATGTGCCTGTGTATGGTTGTGTCTGTGTATAGTTGTCTGTGTATGTGGTTGTGTCTGTGCATGTGGTTGTGTCTGTGTGTATAGTTGTGTCTGTGTGTGTGGTGGTGTCTGTGTGTGTGGTGGTGTCTGTGTGTGGTTGTGTGTGTGGTGGCGTCTGTGTGTGTGGTTGTGTCTGTGTGTATAGTTGTGTCTGTGTGTGTGGTGGTGTCTGTGTGTATAGTTGTGTCTGTGTGTGTGGTGGTGTCTGTGTGTATAGTTGTCTGTGTGTGTGGTGGTGTCTGTGTGTGGTTGTGTCTGTGTGTGTGGTGGCGTCTGTGTGTGTGGTGGCGTCTGTGTGTGTGGTGGCGTCTGTGTGTGTGGCGGTGTCTGTGTGTGTGGTGGTGTCTGTGTGTGTGGTGGTGTCTGTGTGTATAGTTGTGTCTGTGTGTGTGGTGGTGTCTGTGTGTATAGTTGTATCTGTGTGTGTGGTGGTGTCTGTGTGTATAGTTGTGTCTGTGTGTGTGGTGGTGTCTGTGTGTGGTGGTGTCTGTGTGTGTGGTGGCGTCTGTGTGTGTGGTGGTGTCTGTGTGTGTGGCGGTGTCTGTGTGTGTGGTGGTGTCTGTGTGTATAGTGGTGTCTGTGTGTGTGGTGGTGTCTGTGTGTATAGTTGTGTCTGTGTGTGTGGTGGTGTCTGTGTGTGTGGTGGCGTCTGTGTGTGAGCTTGTGTCTGTGTGTGTGGTGGTGTCTGTGTGTATAGTTGTGTCTGTGTGTATAGTTGTGTCTGTGTGTGTGGTTGTGTCTGTGTGTGTGGTGGTGTCTGTGTGTGTGGTGGTGTCTGTGTGTATGGTTGTGTCTGTGTGTGTGTGGTTGTGTCTGTGTGTATGGTTGTGTCTGTGTGTGTGTGTTTGTGTCTGTGTGTGTGGTGGTGTCTGTGTGTATAGTTGTGTCTGTGTGTGTGGTGGTGTCTGTGTGTAGATGTGTATAAATGGGTACTGCATTGCACCAGCGCAGCTTCAGTAGAGCTGTCGTCTTTGAAAAGATGTTTGTGTTCCCTGGCAGTACAGACATCCTCCTGAGTCTCACAACACACCGCTTCTGTACACACACACACACACACACACACACACACACACACACCAGCAGGGTCATGTCATGTTATTTCTTCAGCCGAACTTCAACCTAAAAAAACCCAAATCAAAAATTTCTTCAATGTAACTTTCAACAGCTCATCTGTCAGTACCGCTTCAGAAGAAACTTTCAACCAATAAACGTAACGTCAGTGATGAGAAGATGCTGAAGAGCAGCACTCAGATCACCTGTTGTGGCCTCTGTGTGACACCGGAGCTTTAAATCTGGATCTTTTCAGCCTGATTTTCTGCTCGTTTTAACGTCTCGTATGTCTCCGTGTCTCCAGCTGATGTTCTTTTCATCTTCTGGTTTCTGCTCTGTCTCGCTTTTATCCTGGTTGACAATATTAGAAATAGGAGTTGCCCCCATCCATGCTGGGTGGTTGTCATGGTAACGGGGTGGTCTGGTGCATCCGAGGGATGAAAATATTGTCTTTTTTTTCCTCCGCAAGACACAAATTGCAGAAATGTGGAATCACACCCCCTGCCCAAAAAAAAGTGATGATGCAGCAGTGAACCTGATTTAATTTTACATTATACCCTTTCAATCTTCATTAAGTAACACTTAACTGAAGCTAATTTAATAAATCATTAATTATTCATCAAACACAGCAGGGGAGGCTTTAATGAGTAGCTGTCGATTGCCGAGGCTTAGAGGCGCTAAAGGTGTGATTACTGCGTCAGAGCTCACACATCAGACTCAGGGTGTGAGTAAAACTCAATATCTCACTGTACAGAAACTGCTGCAGATCTACAACAATTTATATTGTAGAAGAAATGGGGCGGAGTTTTTATGTCAGTCATAATCTCTGCTGCTACATCTGCTGTTATTATTTATTCAGCTTATAGTTCAAGTTCAAGTTCAAGTCAACTTTATTGTCAATAATGCCATATGTGCAGGACATACAGAGAATTGAAATTGCATTTCCCTCTTCTCCGCAGTGCAAACAGTAATAAATGTAAAATGTAGGTATAAGATCGTCTCGTCTCGTCTCGTCTTCTTCCGCTTATCCGGGACCGGGTCGCGGAGGCAGCAGTCTAAGCATGGAAGCCCAAACTTACCTTTCCCCAGACACCTCGGCCAGCTCCTCGGGAAGAACACCGAGGCGTTCCCAGGCCAGCCGAGAGACATAGTCCCTCCAGCGTGTCCTGGGTCTTCCCCGGGGCCTCCTCCCGGGGGGACATGCCTGGAACACCTCCCCAGGGAGGCGTCCAGGAGGCATCTGAAAAAGATGCCCGAGCCACCTCAGCTGGTTCCTCTCGATGTGGAGGAGCAGCGGCTCTACTCCGAGCTCCTCCCGAGTGACTGTGCTTCTCACCCTATCTCTAAGGGAGCGCCCAGCCACCCTGCGAAGGAAACTCATTTCAGCCGCTTGTATCCGCGATCTTGTTCTTTCTGTCATTACCCAAAGCTCATGACCATAGGTGAGAGTCGGAACGTAGATCGACCGGTAAATTGAGAGCTTCGCCTTTTGGCTCAGCTCCTTCTTCACCACGACGGACCGGTAAAGCGACCGCATCACTGCGGAGGCTGCACCGATCCGCCTGTCGATCTCACGCTCCATCCTTCCCTCACTCGTGAACAAGATCCCGAGATACTTAAACTCCTCCACTTGAGGCAGGACTTCTCCACCAACCTGGAGAGGGCAAGCCACCCTTTTCCGGTCGAGAACCATGGCCTCGGACTTGGAGGTGCTGATTCTCATCCCAGCCGCTTCACACTCGACTGCAAACCGCCCCAGTGCATGCTGAAGGTCCTGGTTTGAAGAAGCCAACAGGACAACATCATCCGCAAAAAGCAGAGATGAAATCCTGTGGTTCCCAAACAGGATTCCTTCCGGCCCCTGGCTGCGCCTAGAAATTCTGTCCATAAAAATTATGAACAAAACCGGTGACAAAGGGCAGCCCTGCCAGAGTCCAACATGCACTGGGAACAGGTCTGACTTACTGCCGGCAATGCGAACCAGACTCCTGCTCCGTTCGTACAGGGACCGGACAGCCCTTAGCAAAGAGCCCCGAACCCCATACTCCCGAAGCACCCCCCACAGAATACCACGGGGGACACGGTCGAATGCCTTCTCCAGATCCACAAAGCACATGTGGACTGGTTGGGCAAACTCCCATGAACTCTCGAGCACCCTATGAAGGGTATAGAGCTGGTCCAGTGTTCCGCGACCAGGACGAAAACCGCATTGTTCCTCCTGGATCCGAGGTTCGACTATTGGTCGAATTCTCCTCTCCAGTACCCTGGAGTAAACTTTCCCTGGGAGGCTGAGAAGTGTGATTCCCCTATAATTGGAGCACACTCTCCGGTCCCCTTTCTTAAAAAGAGGGACCACCACCCCAGTCTGCCACTCCAGAGGCACTGTCCCCGACCGCCACGCGATGTTGCAGAGGCGTGTCAACCAAGACAGCCCCACAACATCCAGAGACTTGAGATACTCAGGGCGGATCTCATCCACCCCCGGTGCCTTGCCACCGAGGAGCTTGCAAACCACCTCAGTGACTTCGGCTTGTGTAATGGACGAGTCCACCTCTGAGTCATCAGCCTCAGTCTCCTCAGTGGAAGACATGACGGTGGGATTGAGGAGATCCTCAAAGTATTCCTTCCACCGGCCGACAATGTCCCCAGTCGAGGTCAACAGCTCCCCACCCGCACTGTAAACAGTGTTGGCAGAGTACTGCTTCCCCCTCCTGAGGCGCCGGACGGTTTGCCAGAATTTCTTCGAGGCCGACCGATAGTCCTTCTCCATGGCCTCCCCGAACTCCTCCCAGTTCCGAGTTTTTGCCTCCGCAACTGCCCGAGCTGCAGCACGCCTGGCCAGCCGATACCCGTCAGCTGCCTCAGGAGTCCTGGAGGTCAACATGGCCCAATAGGACTCCTTCTTCAGCTTGACGGCATCCCTTACTTCCGGTGTCCACCACCGGGTTCGGGGATTGCCGCCACGACAGGCACTGGAGACCTTGCGGCCACAGCTCCGAACAGCTGCATCCACAATGGAGGTAGAGAACATGGTCCACTCAGACTCAATGTCCCCCGCCTCCCTCAGAAGCTGGGAAAAGCTCTCCCGGAGGTGGGAGTTAAAGACCTCCCCAACAGAGTGCTCGGCCAGACGTTCCCAGCAGACCCTCACCATACATTTGGGCCTGCCAGGTCTGTCCAGCTTCCTCCTCCGCCAGCAGATCCAACTCACCACCAGGTGGTGATCAGTTGACAGCTCAGCCCCTCTCTTCACCCGAGTGTCCAAGACATAGGGCTGGAGATCAGATGAAACGACTACAAAGTCGATCATCGACCTCCGACCTAAGGTGTCCTGGTGCCACATGCACTTATGGACACCCCTATGCTCGAACATGGTGTTCGTTATGGACAAACCGTGACTAGCACAGAAGTCCAATAACAAAACACCACTCAGGTTCAGATCGGGGAGGCCGTTCCTCCCAACCACGCCCCTCCAGGTGTCACTGTCGTCGCCCACGTGAGCATTGAAGTCCCCCAGTAGCACAATGGAGTCCCCAGTCTGAGCACCCCTCAGTACCTCTCCCAGGGACTCCAAGAAGGCCGGATACTCTATACTGCTATTTGGCCCGTAGGCACAAACAACAGCAAGAGCCCTCTCCCCAATCCGAAGGTGCAGAGAGGCGACCCTCTTGTTCACTGGGGTAAACTCCAACACATGGTGGCTGAGCTGGGGAGCTATAAGCAAGCCCACACCAGCCCGCCGCCGCTCACCATGGGCGACTCCAGAGAAGTGGAAAGTCCAGCCCCTCTCGAGGAGCTGGGTTCCAGAACCCAAGCTGTGCGTGGAGGTGAGCCCGACTATCTCTAGCCGGTACCTCTCAACCTCCCGCACAAGCTCAGGCTCCTTCCCCCCCAGCAAAGTGACATTCCATGTCCCAACAGCCAGCCGCTCTGTCCGGGGATCAGGTCGTCGAGGCCCCTGCCTTCGACTGCCACCCAATCCACACTGCACCAAACCCCTACTGCTACCTCTGTGGGTGGTGAACCCACAGGAGGTCGGGCCCACGTCACCTCTTCGGGCTGAGCCCGGCCGGGCCCCATGGGCAAAGGCCCGGCCACTAAGCGCTCGCATATGAGCCCCAACCCCGGGCCTGGCTCCAGGGTGGGGCCCTGGCTGCGTCCTACCGGGCGACGTCACGGTCCTGGATTTTTTCTCCATAGGGGGTTTTTGGTGAACTGCTCTTGGTCTGGCCTGTCACCTAGGACCTGTCTGCCTTGGGAAACCCTAACAGGGGCATAATGCCCCCGACAACATAGCTCCTAGGATCATTCAAGCACACAAACCCCTCCACCACAATAAGGTGGCAGTTCTAGGAGGGGAGGTATAAGATATAAACTATAAAAAGGAAAAGGGGGTTACACACAAGCTAAAGCTATCTAAGAAAAGACAAGACAGTGGCAATCCAGAAAGTGCAAATGTGGCAGTGTGAACAGAATTGACGGTATAAATTTAAATGTGACGAATGACAATATAAACAGAATGAACAATGTAAACGGGAACAACAGTCTGACAGTATAATAATTATCAGTATAAATATAAATATAAATGGCAGTATGAGCAGAATTTTCAGTGTAAGTATAAATATGGCAGATATGACAGTATAAACAGTGTAGCAGTGAAGTCTATCAAAGATTAAAGATGTATAAAGTGTAAACAGTGTTGTAAACAGTTTTTATATAGTGCAATTAACCAAAAAAAAAGGCAGTATGAGCAGATTTTTCAGTGTAAGTATAAATATGGCAGATATGTAAAAAGTGTAAACAGTGTTCTAAACAGTTTCTATATAGTGCAATTAACTTTAAAAAAAAACGTGTAGACAGTATTGTAAACAGTTTTAACATAGTGCAATTGAATTTCGTTACAGTTTGTTAAAGTGGCTGGTGACATTTGATTTGCCAGAATGAAATTGATTGATATCGGATCGGATCTGAGCCTGTCGGGATTATTTTGTGATTGTTGGCTAGTAAACCAAAGTCTATGATGGTGTATTAGGGCCACTGTAGGTAAGACAAAAATAAATTATAGAGCTGGGACGGGGTAATATTCTGAGAAAAAAAAACCCTCCAACTTCCAACCCATACAAAATAATTTAGCTTGAATAAACCAAATTTTGGTCAAAATTATACCTAAATTTGGCTTATTCCCTGTTCTTTAACCAAAATTAACAGAAAATTAAGCCATAACCAGATTTTCACTTGTGTCCCAAAGCCAAATTTTGGTTTACAACCTCGCTCAGTTGACCAGATTTTGGTCTGGCTTATATTCTCAGGAATGAAAAGCAATCCCTTCACCAAATTTTGGTCAAGAGAATTCTCCAATCTGAGGTGAATCATTACAAGCCTAGAGTTGGACAGTGCTTAAGCTCAAAAAATTTCTAAGTGCCACCATATTAGAAAAAAAAAATTCATCATAGTCAAGCCAAAATTTTGCTAAACCTAGACCAACTTAATCTAAATTTTAAACCAAAATTTGCTGAAGGACTCTTGACCAAAATTTAAACCAAATTTTGGTCAAGCTCATTTCACTATTTTGGCTTATTTTTAAGGTATAATTTTGGTTAAAAGTTTAGGTTAATTTTGGTCAAACCTTTGCCAAAGTATTTTGAAAGGGAAGTCAAAGAATTTCAGAGATTAAAGTCGTAAATTCATGAAAAGAATTTTCCCTGACACCCAATTATTTTTGTTTAATGGACTGAAAGCTACTGAATTTTTAAATTTTGAAATTTATTCGTATTTTTTAAATCGAACAATTAATGAATTTATCCCCACGTGGCCCTAAATTCTCCGCTATTTTTTCCTGCTTCACCATGACCCGATTCAAGATACTACATCATGCATCACATGGTGGGCTTTCCCCGTTCACGCAAGGCATTGTGGGATACAAATTTGAAACAGGAGAGAAAAATGGAGGACGTGAGTGTGCGAATGAAACGTGAAAGACCGACTGCAGTAACGGAAAGAAAGCAAGAAGAAAAGACGTTATGTTATATACGAAGGAAAGGAAATGCAGGACCAAACTAATAAATATCGGCGCTCAGCGAGCACCTCGGTGTGATCAGATGTTCATTTAGCGGCAGAATGATGGAACTGTCAGTGCACGCTCAAAGGGAAACCTGCGCATGCGCGCACACACACGGACTTCCTCTGTCTGCTTGACTGCGCGAAGCGAGCGATTTCATGCACATTATTTGCTTTAATCCCCTCAAATTAAATAACTTCCCAGACACAGAATGGCCTGATATTTTGTGAGATATTACAGAAATAAACACTATCACAATGACCAAATTTCACAGGGAACTAAATTTCACTGATTTTATGAAATCGAAAGGCCGTCTAGCTTTAAATTTACAAGAAACAAAACTGAGAAAAATAGTGTTTTGTTTGTCAAGGAACCGCACTGTGTCCAAATTTCAGAGATTGAAGTCAGAAATTTACCAGAAAAAAAACCAAATATTCTTTGAGATTGTAAAGTTGTAAATTTTGGAGAAAAAAGTCACAAATTTACAAGAAACAAAATTCTGAAAAACTGTGTGTGTCGATGTGGCAGTGGGGGCGTGGTCAAGCGCCGGTCTGTGACAAGAGGGCGGAGTCAGGGAAGGTAAGTGGCAGAATCACTACACCTGACTCCAATTAACCTGTGTTTGTGTGTGTTTTCCCAGTGACCGCGCCCTATTTAGGCAGGGAGAGCAGAGAGCAGAGGAGCTCATCCCTGAACAAGACGCCAGTTGCGTGTGTGTGTCTGTTTGAGTGAAGTATTGTTAAACTGAAAAGTCTAGCAATAAACGCTATTTTGAACCTGATCTCTGTCCTGCCGTCCTCTGTGCTCCACCCACCAATACTGAACCGCTACAGTGGTGCCGAAACCCAGGAGAATTTGTGGAGCACAGCAGCCGATCAGCCCCATGGAGTCCTCCCCGTTCGCCGACCTGGTCCATGCCCTCGCCACGGCCCAGCAAAGCCAGCACCAGGCGCTAGTCACCCTCCGAAAGGAACAAGAACACCGCTTTGAGGCCCTGGTGCTGGCCCAGCAACAAGATCGGGAGGCGTTCCGGCACCTCCTCGCGTCGGTGGGGTCCACCAGCGCTCCCACCACGGGCCCGTCCCCCCTCATCGTAACCAAGATGGGTCCGCAGGACGACCCCGAGGCTTTTATCATGCTCTTCAAGCAAGTCGCAGAGGCCTCGGGGTGGCCGATGGAGCAGCGCGCGGCACGCCTCCTCCCCCTGCTAACGGGAGAGGCGCAGCTGGCCACGCTACAGCTCCCCGCTGACCGCCGGCTGGCCTACGCGGACCTCCGCCGGGCCGTCCTCCAGCACGTGGGGTGCACCCCGGAACAGCAGCGCCAGCGCTTCCGCGCCTTGCGCTTGGAGGAAGTCGGCCGGCCGTTCGCGTTTGGCCAGCAACTCCAGGATGCCTGCTGGTGGTGGCTGAGGGCCAACAACCGCAACGCCGAGGAGATCGTCGATCAGGTGGTGCTGGAGCAGTTCGTCGCGCGCTTGCCAGCAGGAACCGCGGAGTGGGTCCAGTGCCACCGCCCGGCGTCGCTGGATCAGGCCATCGAGCTGACGGAGGACCATTTGGCGGCTGTTCCAGCGGCAGGACAGCAGACCGCCTCTTCTCTTCTCTCTTCTTCTCTCTCTCTCCCTCCTCCTGTGTCCCGTCTTCGCCCCATTCCCCCACCGCGGAGGCGGGGGCCGGCACCACCCCAGCCAGCCCGCCGCACCCACGGTGCCCTCCCGTTTCTCCCTTCTGTGTCTGTCTCCCCCCCCCAGGTGAGTGAGCCCCAGAACATCGGTGCAGAGAAGAAGCCCGGGCCGGTTTGCTGGCATTGCAGGGAACCGGGCCACCTCCAACAGCAGTGCACGGCAATGGAGGTGGGCGCGGTGGTTCGGATCCCCGACGTGCCAGAAGCCGCCCTCGATCGGGCCGGAGCGTATCGCATACCGTTGAGTATCCAAGGGGATACATATCAGGCGTTGGTGGATTCTGGTTGTAATCAGACCTCAATTCACCAAAGCCTGGTGCAACACGAGGCATTGGGGGGAGCACAGGGGGTGAAGGTGTTGTGTGTGCACGCGAACGTTCACAGCTACCCTTTGGTGTCAGTCCACATTTTTTTCCGAGGGGAAAAATTTATAGTGAAGGCAGCGGTTAATCCTCGCCTTACCCACTCTTTAATTTTGGGGACTGATTGGCCGGGATTTGGGGGTTTAATGACACGTTTGGTAGAGAGTGGGTCCTGCCATTTAACAGGGGGAGGTCCCGGTGTCGCTTTGGTGGGAGCAGCTGTCACAGAGCCGTCTACGTCATCTCCGCGTCAGAGTGAGGAGCCGCCGGCCCCTCCTCTCTCTATTGGGGAATCCCTCGCAGATTTCCCATTAGAGCAGTCACGAGATGAGACTCTGCGAGATGCGTTTGACCAAGTGAGAGTAATCGATGGTCAAATGCTCCAGCCGAACGCCACCCCGTCCTTCCCCTACTTCGCGATTATGAAGGATAGGTTATACCGAGTGACGCAGGACACTCAAACTAAGGAGCGAGTCACGCAGCTTTTAATTCCAAAGAGCCGCCGGGAATTGGTATTCCAGGCGGCTCACTTTAATCCCATGGCTGGACACTTAGGGCAGGATAAGACACTAGCCCGAATAATGGCCTGATTCTATTGGCCGGGGATTCGCGGCGATGTTCGTAGGTGGTGTACGGCGTGCTGCGAATGCCAGTTAGTAAATCCAGTGGCCATTCCAAAAGCGCCTTTGCGCCCTCTACCATTAATCGAGACCCCGTTCGAAAGGATTGGGATGGATCTCGTCGGGCCATTAGATCGGTCAGCACGAGGGTACCGCTTTATATTAGTTCTGGTGGACTATGCAATGCGATACCCGGAAGCAGTGCCTCTGCGCAATATCTCAGCATGCAGTATTGCGGAGGTGCTCTTCTGCGTTATCTCCTGAGTTGGAATCCCGAAAGAGATTCTGACTGATCAAGGCACTACATTTATGTCACGGACACTGCGCGAACTGTATGGGTTATTGGGGATTAAGCCGATCCGCACCAGCGTGTATCACCCACAAACGGACGGTTTAGTGGAACGATTCAATTGCACCCTCAAGAACATCATTAAAAAATTCGTAAGTGAGGACGCACGTAATTGGGATAAGTGGCTCGAGCCCTTGTTGTTTTCAGTGCGAGAGGTCCCCCAAGCCTCCACGGGGCTCCCCGTTCGAATTATTATATGGGCATAAGCCGCGCGGCATTCTAGACGTGCTGCAGGAAAATTGGGAGGAGGGACCTTCACAAAGTAAGAACGAAATTCAACACGTTATGGACCTGCGCGCAAAACTCCACACACTCACCCACCTAACCCAGGAGAATTTGTGGCAGGCCCAAGAACGGCAAGCCCGCCTGTACAACAAGGGTACGCGCCTTAGGGAGTTTACACCGGGAGAGAAAGTACTCGTACTGTTGCCCACATCGGGCTCCAAATTGATCGCCAAGTGGCAAGGACCCTTTGAGGTCACACGGCAAGTCGGGGACGTTGACTACGAAGTGAGGCGAACGGACAGGGGTGGGGCGCTACAGATTTACCACCTCAATCTGCTTAAACTCTGGAATGAGGAGGTCCCCGTGGCGTTGGTGTTGGTGGTTCCGGAGAAGGCGGAGCTGGGGCTGGAGGTTCAAAAAGGGGCATTGACATCACGTACCTCTCCGGTCCCCTGTGGAGACCACCTCTCCCCGACCCAACTCACGGAGGTCGCCCAGTTGCAGACCGAGTTTTCGGATGTGTTCTCGCCCCTGCCCGGTCACACTAACCTCATAGAGCACCACATAGAGACGCCCCTGGGGGTGGTAGTGCGCAGTCGCCCTTACAGGCTACCCGAACACAAAAAAAAGGTGGTTCAGGAAGAACTGGAGACCATGCTCGAAATGGGCATCGTCGAGGAGTCCCACAGTGACTGGAGCAGCCCGGTGGTCTTGGTACCCAAGGCCGACGGGTCGGTCCGGTTCTGTGTGGACTATAGAAAAGTCAACGCGGTGTCTAAATTCGACGCGTACCCAATGCCTCGTATTGATGAGCTGCTCGATCGACTCGGCACTGCTCGCTTTTATTCGACACTGGATTTGACGAAGGGATATTGGCAGATCCCCTTGACTCCATTATCCCGAGAAAAAAATGGCCTTTTCCACACCGTTTGGTTTGCACCAATTCGTCGCACTTCCGTTTGGGCTGTTTGGGGCGCCTACTACGTTTCAGCGACTGATGGACAGGGTCCTCCGCCCCCATGCCACATATGCGGCTGCCTATCTCGACGACATCATCGTCTATAGTAATGACTGGCCGAGGCACCTTGAACATCTAAGGGCCGTCCTTAGGTCGCTGAGGCGAGCGGGTCTCACAGCCAACCTGAAGAAGTGTGCGATTGGGCAGGTGGAAGTATGGTATCTGGGCTTCCACTTGGGCAACGGGCAGGTGCGTCCCCAAATTAACAAGACCGCAGCAATTGCGGCCTGCCCGAGGCCCAAGACCAAAAAGGGGGTGAGACAGTTCCTGGGGCTGGCTGGCTATTATCGTAGGTTTATACCTAATTATTCGGACGTCACCAGCCCGCTGACTGATCTCACTAAAAAGGGGGCACCAGACCCGGTCCAGTGGACAGAGCAGTGCCAGCGGGCTTTTTCTGAGGTAAAGGCTACACTGTGTAGGGGGCCACTTTTACACTCCCCTGACTTTTCTCTCCCCTTTACATTGCAGACCGATGCGTCGGACAGAGGGCTGGGGGCGGTTTTGTCCCAGGAGGTGGAGGGGGAGGACCGCCCCGTCCTGTACATCAGCAGGAAGCTGTCGGTGCGTGAGGGGTGCTACAGCACCATAGAGAAAGAGTGTCTGGCCATCAAGTGGGCGGTCCTCGCCCTCCGGTACTACCTGCTGGGGCACCCTTTCACCCTCTGTTCGGACCACGCGCCCCTCCAGTGGCTCCACCGCATGAAGGATGCCAACGCGAGGATCACCCGTTGGTATCTGGCACTCCAACCCTTTAATTTCAAGGTGGTCCACAGGCCGGGGGCACAGATGGTCGTGGCGGACTTCCTCTCCCGTCAAGGGGGGGGGGGGGAGTCGGCTGCAGGCCGGACGGCCGCCCGGCCTGAGTCGGGCGGTGGGGGTATGTGGCAGCGGGGGCGTGGTCAAGCGCTGGTCTGTGACAGGAGGGCGGAGTCAGGGAAGGTAAGTGGCAGAATCACTACACCTGACTCCAATTAACCTGTGTTTGTGTGTGTCTTCCCAGTGACTGCGCCCTATTTAGGCAGGGAGAGCAGAGGAACTCATCCCTGAACAAGACGCCAGTTGCGTGTGTGTGTCTGTTTGAGTGAAGTATTGTTAAACTAAAAAGTCTAGCAATAAACGCTATTTTGAACCTGATCTCTGTCCTGCCGTCCTCTGTGCTCCACCCACCAACACTGAACCGCTACAGTGGGTTTGGGTTTTTTTTGGCAAGGAACCATATTGCTTAACTTTGCAAGGTCAAATCAACATCATCACACCACACACTCTTTTAGAAAACAAAGTACATCATTGTACCTTTAGGGGTACAATGGCTTGTCACTGAAGCAGTTCCCTCTATAAGGCACTTGTACCCTTTATATACTGATTGGGAACATATATGGACATTTTTGACCCTAAAAAGGTACGCATAATTACCCTGAAGTCCAATAATGAGCTTTAGAGGGTGCATTAGTGTAGATTGTACCTTGGGGGACAGAAATGGACTCCTACTGTACCCTTATTTCTGACAGTACAGACACCAGACGGTTGAGCTGAGAGTTAAAGGAAATGCAGATCATCTTTCCTCCACGATCATGCAAGATAAAAGAATAAAGTACTAAGAGATTTTCAAGTACATTTCCCAGAATGCACTGCAGTCGGGAAGCATGTGATTGTTGTGCTTCCTGGATGCAACAGGAGATGAACATATAAAACATGCAGCTTTGTTTATCCATGTCCTTTTTTGTCTTAACCATTTAATAGTCCAAAGATATGGAGATTTGTTCAGCTGGTGACTCTTAATTGCCTGTAGGTGTGAATGTGAATGTGATGGTTGATTGTCTTTGTGTAGTCTTGCGGTAGATTGGAGACCCGTCCAGGTTGAACCCCACCTCTCACATAAAATTAGCTGGGATTGGTTCCAGCTTCCCCCGTAACCCTAATGGATAAGCAGTGCAGATAATGGATGGATAGAGAAATTAAACAATCAAAAGTTGGTTTGTTTCACATCGAATAAGTGTGCACTTCTGTCCATTTGTCTTTAAATATTCTGTATATGAAAATCTGTGGTCTTTCTGACCTAATGTCTGTAGCTAGTCTCTTGTCCAACAATCTGTCTTCATGACTCCACAGACCGTTTTATCCAAACTCATCTGGGTTTCTGCATTTTATTAGCGTTCTGATCTATACTGTAAATATAACTCCATTTCCTTTTGTCTCCTTCCCAGTGTGTATCCCTGGCTCTTTTGGATGGATCCAACTTACATCTTGGGTTCAAGTAAAGAGGGTGTCGACCTTTATGTTGCAAACTGAGTGCTGTCTTTTGCTTCAAATCTGAATCACTTAAAAATGGAGAACACATACAGAGAAAGAACTTCTCTTGCCCGTGGCGCTCGTGATATCGCCAAAGAAGCCAGACGGCATGCAGTCAAAAAAGTCAACAAAGCCATAGACCGTGCATCAGACGAGTACTCAGGCCGCACGTATCACCGTTTTGAAAACGATGATGAAGATGAGGGTGGAGACGATGACCTCTACTACTACCGGGATGGTCAGGCGCAGCAACACGACGATGATGAAGGATCTAGTGATGCCACCGAAGGCCATGACGATGAAGATGAGATCTACGAGGGCGAGTACCAGGGCGTGCCTGGTGCCGGGGACGGACAGGTGGCACTGGGGCGGCCGGTATCAGATGGCACGAAGGACAGGAAAGAGCTGGAGAAAGAGCGAGAAGCAGAGGAGGAGGAGCTAGCACAGCAGTACGAGCTGATCATCCAGGAGTGTGGGCATGGGCGCTTCCAGTGGCAGCTCTTCTTCGTGCTAGGGTTGGCGCTCATGTCTGACGGCGTGGAGGTTTTCGTTGTTGGGTTCGTGTTGCCGAGCGCAGAGACGGACATGTGCGTGCCCAACTCTGGAGCAGGGTGGCTGGGTGAGTGGGAGGTCATTAACATACTTATGACAACACATACATACAGTACAGTACACACACACACACGCACAAACCAGAGGTGAACAAAGTACCCAACTTCATTACTTAAGTCAAAGTACAGATCCCACTGGTCAAATGTTACTCTGATGCAAGTGAAAGTTGTAGAGTCAATTTTTTACTTAAGTTAAAGTACTGAAGTACTTGCTTTTAAAAGTACTTAAGTATTAAAAGTACATTTTCTGTCAACGCCTCGTTGTATTATTGCCACAATGCTTACAAAACCTATTGCCATTACCAAAGACAGAAATGCGAATTCACAAAATGAACGCATGCTGTGCCATCATGGTGGTTTAACGTTAAGCTAGCTAGTCACTGAAACTCCACCTGACATGCTAGCAAACTCTTTTCAAACTCAAAATCATATTGGGTAGCTAATGCTACTAGAAAAGAAAGATTTCTACATTCTGTTTATTTGGCAAGATTATGCTAAAACATGTCTCTGAAAGGACTTCAGATAAGTTAATGTTATTCATGTTAGCGTAACTCCATTTTTACATGCTAACTGTGTCCAAGTTAACTAGCTGTGTGTTAACGTTAGTTGTGGACAAGGCTACGGCAACTTGGCGGGCAAATCCATAGAAAGTCATTTGACTAATCAGATTGCATAGCTATTGCAACGTTATCGCTAGCTCTAAAACCACAGACAGCTTCATTGCAAGCTTTCTCTTGGAATAAAACGTTTATAGACCTCAATATGCTTCCACAGGTTGGACGGTGAGTTTTTGTAGGCTGCGATGTGGTTCATTTTCGGCAAACATTTAAAACGAAACAAATCTTTAATCCTTTCAGAAAACTGAAACATGGGTTCTAGGTAAAGCCATGAGTGTGTGCGTTCCCCAGAAGAACCGCCTCCTTCTATTCTGCCATCAACTGATCATGTTAAATAACGCTGCTGAGAAATCACTGATCTTGATTTTATACAGTCTGTGGACGTGACGTGACCCTAGTGATTACTGATCGGCTGTCTCAGTGTCACCTGCGAAAAAAACAATCACATTTTAGAAAAGAAAAAAACATCCACTTTCAAAGCTGCTTCATAGTAACGAGTAACGAGGACCTTGACAGAAATGTAGTGGAGTGAAAAGTACGATATTTGCCTTTCAAACGTAGTGAAGTTAAAGTCAGAAGTTTCCCCCAAAAAAATACTCAAGTAAAGTACAGATACTCAAAAAGTGTACTTAAGTACAGTACTCAAGTAAATGTACTTCATTACTGTCCACCTCTGACACACACACACACACACACACACACACACACACACACACATATGGTCACTCAAACTCATTAAGTCTTGCACAAAACCTGCATGCATTCAAAACACAAAAAAACCTGCATGTTACAAGTTTTATGAGTGTTTTTGTGTCTTGCAGCTTCTCACATAATTCAGACCTTTTTTCCCGTTACAATTAAGAGTATAGTTGGTCAATATTAGACAAAGAGTTCAAATTATTTAAAAGAATTTGCTTGTCAAACCAGCAGACAAATCATGTAAAAAGTGTGTGTGTGTGTGTGTGTGTGTGTGTGTGTGTGTGTGTGTGTGTGTGTGTGTGTGTGTGTGTGCTCGCTCAGTAATTGGAATGGATTAGGAAGTGTGTTGTCATGGCACCAGGTACAGTATGAGTACATGAGTGGGTTGTGTTATATTGGTTTTACATGTCACTCTGTGTGTGTGTGTGTGTGTGTGTGTGTGTGTGTGTGTGTGTGTGTGTGTGTGTGTGTGTGTGTTAGAGACCTGGGTATTGCATCCTGTTGCATTCTCTCTCAAATCGAGCCTACTAAACTGAGTGGTATGAGATTGGGAATTGAAAACCATTTCATTCAATGTTTGTTTTATTTTAAACCTAAAACCTGCAGCAAAGCATCCATAAAACTTTTTACAGAGATAGGTAGAGATATTATATACGGTCTGAGAGAAACAGGACGATTTGTGTCCCTGCAGCAAAACCATCAATTTTGCAAATATTCTGTCCCGCTCCATCAGAGAAGAAGACAGCCTCATTCTGTCCAAACCCTCCTCCTCTATACGTCCTTTTCGTGTTTTTCGTGATGACTACTCTTACCGATTGCTCTGATGTTCACTACAGGAAGACACGTGGACAGAAAAGGTGTACTCTCACACTTCACGTATGGGTGTCTGGTTTGCTGAAGCTGCTGAATAACTGCGCATGCATGCATTGTGTGCTTTTAGAGAGAGATAGAGAGAGAGAGAGAGAGAGAGGCAATACGGAGAGGAAAGTGACAGAAAGCATCAGGGCATGAAATCAGAAAACTGAGCTCTAGGGCTCCTCTGAAGAGAACAGCTGGCTCGCTTTTCATCAACGCTGACTTGCAGCAAAAACGCTCTTTTTTTTATTCGTTCTATCAACAGCGCTGCTGAATTCTCAAATCTAATTTGAGCTGCAAATTGCAGGTTTATATGAATACGCTAGCATTTCTGCTAATTCACATGGACTTGTACAGCTTCCTAACAATAAACAAATTTTTAAAATGCTGTTTGTTTCATTTACATTTTCTTCATTTACATTTACATGTTTACATTTAAGGATAAGCGGCTACAGATGTTGGATGGATGGATGTTAACATTTAGAAAAATATATAATCTTTTTTTATTCTATCCACATTCACTGGATCTGAGCAATCATGTGCTCTGATTGGCTGCTCTACTTCTAGGCTATCAGCTCATATACCGTGAGTAGAGAAAAACAAAATGGTGGCGCGTGTTGCTGAACCAACCGAGGACGAAATAAAAACTCTAGTCAAAAACAAAACTCAAAAAATACAAAAAAAAAAGGCAACAAAATATGGAATGAAAGTATTTCATGGTAAGAAGGTATCTTTTTCTATTTTTCAAGAATTATTATTATGATTATCGCATTTTTCACAAATTGCTCCTGTCATTTCACCGGTTTGTTTACATTCTAAGTGGAAATGATTTTGTTGGATGTTTTGTATGAAGTTTTTATTGATCGAATTTGCAAAAAATAAAAATGCTCTGTTTCTCAAAATCCAGTGAATGTGGATAGAATAAAACAGTTATTCCACTCAATCTCGTCATACATGGATTATATCCGAATCGGTGCTATGCGCCTCATCAGCTATCAGCTCATGTACGACTCAATTTTGTGAAATATTTGTTAAATATAGAGTATGGTGAGAAGACATTTATTTAACCTTCATGGAAGGAGTCTTCAGTGTCAGCGCTTTGTAACAGGCATTGATTCACCATGAGAAAGTCCTCACCGTGGAAAATATTAAGATTTCCAGTTTCCTGGTTCAAAAAAAGAGAACAGGAATTATGTTTCACGGACATTCCAGAACATTAAACGTAACTATAAATGGATAAAAAAAATTTAACGTATCAAGCTTTAATTAATATAAAATGTTAAAATGTAGTTATATGATGTGCTGTTGTTCAATTAATATAATACTGTTGTGGTGTCAAATATTTTGGGACAAAATATTTTAGGAAAATAATCAACTGTCCCACTTGACAATCGTCCCAATCCACTCATCCTATCCAAATCCAATTCCTTGATTAGATTAGGTTCCCATGGTGCTGTGAATATCCTAATTTCCTAATGGATATGTGACTGAATGAAAGATGATCAGAGGATTTGCTCATACAGTGAATTTTATTTCTGATTTAAATCTTTAGATTGTTTTTGCACTGCATAGATAAAAGGAGTGCAGTCACATTTGCTCATGTTATATTATTGATGCAGATGCGTTGTAATTTTGTTTCTACTGCCTAAAAATTGATAAGAAAGACTGTCTCAGATCAGGAACCCGACCTTACAACAGCTGCAGTCTCGGAAATATAAATGCACTGCGACCCCGCTGTAACAAACTCCTTGAGGGACGTCCAAATAGTTTATTATACTGAAAAGTTTGTAATACTGAAATGGAATGACTTGTCACATCACACACTCATGTTATATGCGAAATTTTAGACACATTGACAGAGAAATGACAGAGGTGACCATTGTATCGTTCATTGTCAATGTCCACCGCTGACTCATTATTCAGTTCATTCATGTGGTTCAAATCACCAATGACGTCATTTATGTCGCACTGCAGGGCTGGGCAGGGCAGGGAGTATAAAAACGCCACTGGGATGCTTTAACTAGGTGTTAAGTTTAGCGGTATCAGCAATTATTTTGTTCTTTTATCCATCCTTTGATCATTGTTCTCGATAATTGTTAACGATCGACATCTAAGCAAGCCTTTTGTTTTATGGCGTTAACACGTATTGTTAACTTGACTGTGGACTTGACTACTTATTCTTTGTCTCTGGGGGAAGAGGAGCGCATGACTCAGTGATGTTTTTTTTTTTGAAGACTCCGCCTCATCATCACTGGTTGCTGCTAAAACCCGTGACACGGAACGTAACGTGACACGACATTGTTCAGGCAGTGACCTCCCCATGATACGGGATGGGATGGACCCTTTAGAATTGTCTATATTTCTGAATAAATATGACCTAAAACATCATCAGATTTTCACACAAGTCCTAAAAGTAGATAAAGAGAACCCAGTTAAACAAATGAGACAAAAATATTATACTTGGTCATTTATTTATTGAGGAAAATGATTATTACATATCTGTGAGTGGCAAAAGTATGTGAACCTTTGCTTTCAGTATCTGGTGTGACCCCCTTGTGCAGCAATAACTGCAAATAAACGTTTCTGGTAACTGTTGATCAGTCCTGCACACCGGCTTGGAGGAATTTTAGCCCGTTCCTCCGTACAGAACAGCTTCAACTCTGGGATGTTGGTGGGTTTCCTCACATGAACTGCTCGCTTCAGGTCCTTCCACAACATTTCGATTGGATTAAGGTCAGGACTTTGACTTGGCCATTCCAAAACATTTTTATTCTTCTTTAACTATTCTTTGGTAGAACGACTTGTGTGCTTAGGGTCGTTGTCTTGCTGCATGACCCACCTTCTCTTGAGATTCAGTTCATGGACAGATGTCCTGACATTTTCCTTTAGAATTTGCTGGTATAATTCAGAATTCATTGTTCCATCAATGATGGCAAGCCGTCCTGGCCCAGATGCAGCAAAACAGGCCCAAACTATGATACCACCGCCACCATGTTTCACAGATGGGATAGGTTCTTATGCTGGAATGCAGTGTTTTCCTTTCTCCAAACATAACGCTTCTCATTTAAACCAAAAAGTTCTATTTTGGTCTCATCCATCCACAAAACATTTTTCCAATAGCCTTCTGGCTTGTCCACGTGATCTTTAGCAAACTGCAGATGGGCAGTAATGTTCTTTTTGGAGAGCAGTGGCTTTCTCCTTGCAACCCTGCCATGCACACCATTTGTTGTTCAGTGTTCTCCTGATGGTGGACTCATGAACATTAACATTAGCCAATGTGAGAGAGGCCTTCAGTTGCTTAGAAGTTACCCTGGGGTCCTTTGTGACCTCGCCGACTATTACACGCCTTGCTCTTGGAGTGATCTTTGTTGGTCGACCACTCCTGGGGAGGGTAACAATGGTCTTGAATTTCCTCCACAATCTGTCTGACTGTGGATTGGTGGAGTCCAAACTCTTTAGAGGTGGTTTTGTAACCTTTTCCAGCCTGATGAGCATCAACAACGTTTTTTCTGAGGTCCTCAGAAATCTCCTTTGTTCGTGCCATGATACACTTCCACAAACATGTGTTGTGAAGATCAGACTTTGATAGATCCCTGTTCTTTAAATAAAACAGGGTGCCCACTCACACCTGATTGTCATCCCATTGATTGAAAACACCTGACTCTAATTTCACCTTCAAATTAACTGCTAATCCTAGAGGTTCACATACTTTTGCCACTCACAGATATGTAATATTGGATCATTTTCCTCAATAAATAAATGACCAAGTATAATATTTTTGTCTCATTTGTTTAACTGGGTTCTCTTTATCTACTTTTTGGACTTGTGTGAAAATCTGATGATGTTTTAGGTCATATTTATGTAGAAATATAGAAAATTCTTAAGGGTTCACAAACTTTCAAGCACCACTGTACTGTATGTCTGTGACAATTATTCCAGTCCATGATGGGACGGGGAGGTCACTGACCATGAGTGATAATATGTCACATCATGTCCCGTTCCGTGTCACAGTGTTTAGTAATAGTCATCGTCACTAAAGACGGGGGACATTAATTTAGCTCATTATATGCGATATAAGTTCGTAGTAAAAGAGAAATAGAAAGTTCATTATAACAGGGTTGCAGTGTACTCTTCAAGGTACAAGCGCTTGTTACCAGGGTGATTCCCTTGAGAGTAGAGGTTTTGTACCTTTCGTCTATTTCTTTCATCTGAAAAAGTGGACATTGTGTACCTCTAAAACTCATTTAGGCTACAAAATTGCACTGTAAGGACCTTTGGGAGTACTCTGACATTGGTTGTAAATTAGGGAACAAAATGTACCTGGAAAGTACCCTTTTAATGACTACGTGGTACAATCTTTCTCTCTTTAGATTCTAGCGGGACCGGAATGAACTGAGGGATTCATGGAGAGTCAGTGAAATGTTTCCATCTGCCATCAAGCCATAATCCACGGAGACTGTATAGATGTCAGGGAATATGTTTGTTCCAGCAGGAACTAATTATGCATGCTGAGTAGAGTTTAATTAATAAATATATATTTAAAAAACACAATTTCTCTTTAATGTTGCTATAAAAAGCAGAGGAAACTGAGTGACACAGCATTGTTTGGCTCAGCGTAAATAACTCGTTTCATTTGAGGAAGGAATATAACACTTGGGGTCATGCTGTTATTTAACAATTATTTGCCGAAGGTGACGTGAATATCGGTGAATAATAATCGAAGTCAAGGTTATTATTCACCAATATTCACTGAGCTTGAGGCGGATAATTGTTTTACTATAAATACACAGGTGATTTATTTAAAAATAAAAAATTATTTATTTCAAACTTCAAAAGTAGCATGCAAATGTAATGAGAGACTTGTGTCACTTATCTACGCCGACTCACATAAAATACTTTGTTCTGAAATCGATAAAATAAATCACAATTCCTCCCTACCTTTGAAGAGTTTTAGCTCAAACTTCGTAGCATCTTTAGTGCTTTTAGAAACAGCATTTTCTTTCATAATTTGTAATTCTTCCTCACTTACGTTGACTAAGTGATTGGCCGCCATTATGCCGAGTCGCTTGAGGTGATTATCGAGAAATAGTCTGAATTTCTCGACCAATCAGATTCAGCACGCATGATCACCTCCATATTTATACTCCAGGAAAATAATCAACAACAGGGTGGGGTAATTAAGAGGAGATATTTCTTCTTATATGACACTAATTTGCCAATGATTCTTTTAAAAGTCAGAATTTTTTAATCCATTTTTTTGTTTTCTTTAATCTTTTGGAACCTCCATGGCACAAAGTATTACCAGTTATCACAAAACTTCTCTGTCGTGAAGACTTTCCCATGTCAGAAAAGGTAAAGAAAGAGCTTTATTACCTCTACCAACTTTGTTGGAAGAAGTTGTGGGGGTTTTTTTTGTGTCCATTTGTTTGTTTGTTTGTGTATTCTGAACATACAGTAGCTCAAAAAGTAGTGAACGGATTCTGATGAAATTTTGATTAAAGGTGGCTCATGGACCAAGGAACAATTGATTAGATTTTGTTTTAAATCCAACTTGGCTTGGTGGAGGTATGCGCTTTCCCAAGTGTCCTTCTAGTCTCTTACTGTTACAGTATAAAGCACTGACACTGGAGACTCCTTCCAAAAATGTGAAATCAAATGTTTCATGTTAAATCTTACAGACATCTGTTTATTTGATTCAAGATTCAAGAGTGCTTTATTGTCAATCCGTCCGTATCCAAGCATACAGTGTCCAGATCAGTTTATTACTATGAAACGATAACATATCAGAACGAGCGCATTAATATAAACCTGTGATTTGTCTTGTTGCTGGAAATATTGTTATAGGAAAAACGAATCACTTCTGACATCCAAATCTGGCTTTAAATCTTCAGTCCATGACTTGCACGAAGCTGAGATTAAAATAACGTTTTAAAGAAAAGATTCAGCTTTGAGGCGGCACGGTGGTGTAGTGGTTAGCGCTGTCGCCTCACAGCAAGAAGGTCCTGGGTTCGAGCCCCGGGGCCGGCGAGGGCCTTTCTGTGTGGAGTTTGCATGTTCTCCCCGTGTCCGCGTGGGTTTCCTCCGGGTGCTCCGGTTTCCCCCACAGTCCAAAGACATGCAGGTTAGGTTAACTGGTGACTCTAAATTGACCGTAGGTGTGAATGGTTGTTTGTCTCTATGTGTCAGCCCTGTGATGACCTGGCGACTTGTCCAGGGTGTACCCCGCCTTTCGCCCGTAGTCAGCTGGGATAGACTCCAGCTTGCCTGCGACCCTGTAGAAGGATAAAGCGGCTAGAGATAACGAGATGAGATGAGATGAGATTCAGCTTTGAATTAGCTCTGTTTTTAGCCCTGCAACTTCCTTTTGTCTGTTTTATTGATAACAGAACAATTCAGAGTCAGAAACTGCATACGAATGTCCGACAAACACCAGGAAACCGCGTGGAAACAATGCCACATGGTTTTAGGTGAGCGTTTGATTATTTAGCTACGTGCAATGGAGTTTGCATGTAGCTAAACTGGCGGCTATGATCTAAGCTACATTAGCTACTAGAGCCAATGTAAAGATACAGATATTGAACACCAGTCAGTCACGCCTGCACTGATTGATTTGTGGTCATGATAAAAATTCTATACGTTTTCATTTTAAACAAGACAAGTTCTGAAACTAGGGTGGCCAGACGTCCGTCTTTAGGCCGGACCGTCCGTCTTTTCAATGTCTTGTCCGGCGCAGCATCAAGCCGGACGCACAGTTGTCCTCCTTTTAGAGACGATGAGCGGAATTATATAATATCGACTTGCCAGACTGGAAGAGCAGAGTTCTAGAATAACGTTTTGTAGGGAAACTGCAGATCTGTGCTGCACACTAGTAATCTACAATAAAGAGTCTATGGCTCGATGTTTTTTGGCATGCAATGCGAACTCCGCACCGCGAGGCGTTGCGTTCTATCCTTTGATGATCTTCCTGGCGCGTGCCTAGTGCCCTGCCCCCTGGCCCTGGCTGGGACTTGGAAACACGAGTCTGTCCGGTAGACCAGCTGCTCACAACTTAACTTGTTAGGATATGGATGACAGTGCAAATGCACATCTACTATATCTACCGTAAGTTTAATTTCAGTGGTTTGTTACTCCACAATGTTTTTAATCAAATCAAATCAAATCAAGTTTATTTGTACAGCGCTTTTAACAATAAACATTGTCGCAAAGCAGCTTTACAGAATTTGAACGACTTAAAACATGAGCTAATTTTATCCCTAATCTATCCCCAATGAGCAAGCCTGTGGCGACGGTGGCAAGGAAAAACTCCCTCAGACGACATGAGGAAGAAACCTCGAGAGGAACCAGACTCAAAAGGGAACCCATCCTCATTTGGGCAACAACAGACAGCCTGACTATAATATTAACAGTTTTAACAGGTATAACCCTCAACTGTCCTCATGGGGCCGTCCTTCACAGGAGTGGGGCGATAAAACTCCGACCAGACACAGGGCACCAGGATGGATCAAGCAGGTCCGAGGGGCAGAAGAGGCCAGCATCTCAATCCCAGGATCAACATGTAACTCAGAGGGACAGAGGGGGGGGGGGGGGGGGGGGGAGAAAGAAAACATGTTGTTAGGTATGCCCTAAAAATGACAAGTATTAAATCTGTGTGGTAGGCTCGCAGAGACGAGAGTCTTTACATCAGGCATGACACACAATGGCATGTTAATATGGTAAAAAAAAAATATATCATGACCTGCTCTGGCTGGATGCTTGATTGGGTGATGGGAGCACACTCCTCACCAATGATGAGATGCAGATGGGACCCTTAGGCCTGGCCAAGACAATTCAGTTACATTTCACCGGGTCTGGGACATGCGACAGAATGTCTGACGGCCGATTCCCTGCAGGCTACGATAGCCAGTCGAGGTCCACACCGTCTCCACCAAAAGATTTCCTGTTGACTCCATGTAACTCAGAGGGACAGATTTGGAGTGGGGGGGGAGAGAAAGAAAACACAGGTGGTTAGGTATGCCCGATGTCACCTGAATAAGTAGGAACAGTATACATATTGCACCGAGTACAAGCAGGGACTCCGGCAACTAACTATGACAGCATAACTAAAAGGAGAGAGCCAGAAGGTAACACAGGCATGAGGGAGCCCCGGGACATAAAGCAGCCAGCCACTGCACCGTCAACAAACTCGAGTGAGCAAGCGAGTGGGGACTGACAGCATCCATACATCCCAGTTTACCAAAACACTCTATGTCTGAGGACCCTCCAGATCTACTCCTTTACCTCATAAACATCATTAATAAAAGGCTTGACTAAACAGATATGTTTTCAGCCTAGACTTAAATGCTGAGACTGTGTCTGATTCCCGAACATTACTTGGAAGGCTGTTCCATAACAGTGGGGCTTTGTAAGAAAAGGCTCTGCCCCCTGATGTAGCCTTCACTATACGAGGTACCAGCAGATAGCCTGCACCTTTTGATCTAAGTAGGCGTGGCGGGTCATAGAGGAGCAGAAGTTCACTCAGGTACTGTGGTGCGAGACCATTTAGTGCTTTAAAGGTCAATAGTAGTATTTTATAATCAATACGAAATTTGATTGGGAGCCAATGCAGTGTGGATAAGACAGGCGTGATGTGGTCATATTTTCTTGTTCTAGTAAGGACTCTTGCTGCGGCATTTTGAACTAACTGGAGCTTGTTTATGCACTTATTGGAACATCCAGACAGTAAGGCATTACAATAATCCAACCTGGAGGTAACGAAAGCATGGACTAGTTTTTCTGCATCATGCAATGACATTAAATTTCTTATCTTTGCAATATTTCTGAGATGAAAGAAAGCTATCCGGGTGATGTTATCAATGTGAGTTTCGAATGAAAGACTGGGGTCAATAATCACTCCGAGGTCTTTTACTGCTGCACGTGAAGAAACAGAAAGGCCATCCAGAGTTACTGTGTAATCAGAAAACTTACTTCTAGCTGTATGTGGTCCTAGCACAAGTACTTCAGTCTTGTCAGAGTTAAGCAGAAGGAAATTTATAAGCATCCAGTGTCTAATGTCCTTCACACATTCCTCAATTCTATTAAGCTGGTGTCTCTCATCAGGTTTTGCAGAGACATACAACTGTGTGTCATCAGCATAACAGTGGAAACTAATACAATGTTTACGAATAATATCGCCCAGAGGTAACATATATAGAGAAAAAAGCAGTGGACCCAAGACAGAACCTTGTGGAACACCAAACTTTACCTCGGTACGTCTAGAAATATCACCATTTATATCAACATACTGATAACGATCAGTTAGATAAGACCTGAGCCAGGAGAGGGCCATTCCCTTAACTCCCACAACATTTTCTAGTCTATCCAGAAGAATGGAATGATCAATGGTATCAAATGCTGCACTAAGGTCAAGCAACACAAGTAGCGAGACACAGCCCTGATCAGACGCCAACAGTAGGTCGTTTACTACTTTAACCAGTGCTGTCTCTGTGCTATGATGAGGTCTAAATCCTGACTGATACATTTCATGGATGTTATTCCTATGTAAATATGAGCATAACTGCTGTGCCACAGCTTTTTCAAGGATCTTGGAGATAAAGGGGAGGTTTGATATTGGCCGATAATTGGACAGCTGACAGGGATCAAGGTCAGGTTTTTTAATCAGGGGTTTGATAACTGCTAGTTTAAAGGATTTGGGTACATAGCCAATCATAAGAGAAGAATTTATTATTTTTAGAAGCGGTTCAATTACTCCAGGCATTATCTGTTTGAATAGATGTGTCGGTAAGGGATCTAGTACGCAAGTTGAGGCTTTTGATGTAGAGATTAATGAAAGTAATTCAGTTTCTTTTAGGGGAGTAAAACATTCTAACTGATGATCTGATACAGTTATATTGTTAACTACGAGGTCACTTTCATTGTCTAACCTTAAATTAGTAGTTTGAATTTTTTGTCGGATATTCTCAATTTTGTCATTAAAAAAATTCATGAAGTCGTTGCTACTCCATACTGCAGGTGTGCATGTGTCTATAGTGGACTTATTCCTGGTTAATTTTGCTACAGTATTAAATAGGAATCTAGGATTATTTTTGTTATCTTCTATTAGGGAGGAGAGATATGTTGATCTCGCAGCACTAAGAGCTTTTCTATACTTCAGGAAGCTCTCCTTCCACGCCAATTTGAACACTACCAATTTTAATAAATACAAATATGGTGTTCTAGCCAATTAAGAGCTAATACATGAATTATAATAAATACTATGAATGCTTTAAAACGTTTTATAACGTTGCTGGTTATGTTGCCTATTTGTTCTTTGAGAATCTACAAATGTTGTGCTTTTTGGTACTCAGCACCTTAAGTTTAATTTCAGTGGTTTGTTAACTCCACAATGTTTTTAATAAATATAAATACTGTGTGTTCTAGCCAATTAAGAGCTAATACATGAATTATAATAAATCCTATGAATGCTTTGACCTTACTCTTTTTCCCCCACAATCATAATCTTTAACCCTACAAAATTGCGATGTTGATTTCACCAAACTTGAGTGACTTGCATAAAAATAATCCATTCTCAATCTTGCCACTGTGGTTTACATAAAAATTTGAGGGCTATGAATCAGATGGGATTTGCCATTATTCACCCTAAAATTGATTAGAATGCAGGAAATTGCATCTAAGAAATACAAAATTTTCTGGGGGAGGGCCCCCAGACCCCCCGTCCAAATAATGTCCTCCTTTTTGGTGTTATGGAAATGGTCACCCTATCTGAAACTCATCATGTGGTTTCATTGTATTTCATTTTATTTTATTTTTCTATTAAAGAGAAGCGAGAGTTTTACACAGGACCTGTCCTTGTTGAGTCTCTGAACGCAGAAACACTGCCAAACAAGAGCATTAACCTGAGCTTGACCTTCTGAGGAGTGATCATCTCAGTGAGACTGCGCTCACTGATAGCTCTCCTCTCTCTTTTTTGCATTACTCTTTGCACACTTCACTGAGTCGGTATAACTACATCCCAGGACGCTAATAGCAATGTCAGTCAGCAGAAGTCACAACTTCTGGCCTGGATCTGAACTGAAATTCCTTTCCACAGTTAATCTAAAGCCTTCTGAGAAGTTCTGATATGCTAATACAGGTATTAGCCTGGAGAGCAATTGCACTTGCTAGCTGTTAGCATGATCATCAAGGATAGATTAAAAAAATATATCTTTGACTACATTTTATTTCAAGCTAAATGCTACCTCGACTAAGGCCAAGTTTACATTAGACCGTATCTGTCTCGTTTTCTTCGCGGATGCACTGTCCATTTACATTAAAATGCCTGGAAACGCCGGGAAACGGGAATTCGCCAGGGTCCACGTATTCAATCCAGATCGTGTCTGGTCCGGTGCTGTGTAAACATTGAGAATACGCGGATACGCTGTGCTGAGCTCTAGCTGGCGTCGTCATTGGACAACGTCACTGTGACATCCACCTTCCTAATTCGCTGGCGTTGGTCATGTGACGCGACTGCTGAAAAACGGCGCGGACTTCCGCCTTGTATCACCTTTCATTAAAGAGTATAAAAGTATGAAAATACTGCAAATACTGATGCAAATACTGCCCATTGTGTAGTTATGATTGTCTTTAGGCTTGCCATCCTTCCACTTGCAAGTGGTAAGTGACGCGCATGCCCGACATGCACTGAGATCACACACACAGCGGCTCAGTCCCGAATCACTGCTCGTGCACGCCACTCACGCGCTCTGTGAGCTGCGCAGGGCCGGAGTGCGCACCCTCCAGAGGGCACTCGCTGTTCAGGGCGGAGTGATTTGGAGCGCAGGATGCCTGCGGAGCTAAGCGTATCCGTATATTGGCGTTGCTGTGTGCACACTAATCGTTTTAAAAACGTTAACCTGATGATCCGCGTATACGGTCTAATGTAAACCCCACCTAAATGACTCGAAAACTTTGCGGTGAAGTGTTTTGTACATATTTCCAGGACCACAGCTCTCACAGGAAACTACAGCTAGCGCTAGATTGATTAACTGATTAGCATAGCCATATTTTGTTAGCAAACAGCAGCACAATATTCCTGAGGCAATATGGTTATTACTTTGGGATCAAAATAAACTATACTAACCTCACATTTAAGCTAACTACAGCTAGCACTGCTATAGATTATTATAGCGCTGTGCATCGATATCTAGCATGACTGCTGAAGATCTATGTGAACACCTTTTACTTTAGCCACTCTGCTAATTCCTGTTTTGTTTTTGTTTTTACAGCTTTTGAATAAGAATGTGAGGCAGAACTACTCAACATGACCACATGTAAATTGCTCTGCTAATCACCACGTATAAAAAATGCTAAAAACGCTTGCTAGAGGCTAGAGCGAGTGAGAAAGAAGTCATTCTAGTTTGTGTGCTCGGAATAAAGCAGAAGCTGAATTAAGCATTTTGTTTATTCTGATTGCTAATAGAGCACCATACTTAAGAAAATATGGTAAAGTATCGACCTGATTTTTGATGGCTTTCACGACCGTACAGCGTCCGTTCTGTATGTACAAATGCCGTCCGTGTACCACCACAAGGAACCCGATCGTAATTGCAAGGCAACGTATCTCATAAACACTTGACCACCGGACAACAAAATTAGTATCTTTATTTCCATAAGATAGATGGGTTTTTATCCAGCACTTATTTTTCATTTGCTTTTTAAAAAATAATGTTGGATTATTTACTAAGACATTTTATGGAAAGTATTCATGATAGTTTCACATACAGTACATGTCAACCTTTCGTCAATCAAACCTGTATAACCAACCTCCAAAATCCGTATTTCCCTTATAAAATCCGTATAAGATGCAAATTAAAATAATTTACCTAAAATTTGAATGATAATTAACAATGATATATCCCAGTTACTTTTTATTCAATATTAATAACAATAAACCTTCAGAATGAATACAAAGCTCCAATGTTTGACAAAAACACAGTGTTATCAGCGTATTAGTCAGGAAAATCTGTTCGTAAAATTACGTTATAATGACCAAATACAATGAAAAGTATTTTTCCAGTCTCACCTCTGAAAGGTAATCCCATGTGATCTCGTTTGGACGGTAAACCTGTTGGTACAGTTAAACGCAGCACATGAATGAGGCATCTTTATTCTCGGCTACTGTCTAGACGCTATACCAGAGACGGGTGAAGAATCTCCACTTTGCCCCATCCAATATGGCGGCGAGGATGACGTATGATTCTACGCAGAAGGCGGTGTCTATGTTTATATGTCTATGACTTCCCGGTTGGCGGGATTCTCGCAATGCGGTGTGCGCATGATCAAAAGTGGAACGAAGTCTCGCTACCACAAGATAACGCGCGATTTCATAAGACTCTTTACTGGCTGTCTGTGGTGTACAGTACGTTTGTAAATGTTATGCGCTCTTTTATCATCGTGGGAATTGATTATAGCTCTAAATAAATATTGAAGTTTTTTTAAAAGAATCCGTATAACTTTATTTATATGCCCGTATACTACGTTTATTGAATCAAAGCCGTATAAAATACGGACATTCCGTATAGGTTGACATGTATGGTAAAACTAGTTAAAACAGTTTTATTAGTCCACTCGCTTGTTGGACAGTTGACAGTTTGTGTCATGTAGGGTGATAGACGGATGTAATCGCAGGAAGAGTTTTATCAAAAACACGCTAGCCAGTGTTGTAGTTGAGTCACTAAACCTCGAGTCTGAGTCCAGTCTTGAGTCCCCGCTGTTCAAGTCCGAGTCAAGTCCAAGTCATTAAAGAAAATTTCGAGTCGAGTCCACGATTGATCCAAGTCGATTCCGAGAACAAGACTCTAACCGCACCACTTGACGGTGGCTGTTGCTGCCTTTATGTGAAAGCGTCTCTGGTACTGTGTTGGACTAACGTTATTGCTTAACTGCCCCATTTTAGTTAATAGGCTACAGATAAAAAGCTTGTTCATCGGTCAGCAAGCCCCGCCCACTATCAGCAGGGCAAAAAACATGAGAGAGGGTTAACACTAACTAGTTCATCACTCAGCAAGCAAGCCCCGCTATCAACAGGGCAATGAACATACAGTGGCATGCAAAAGTTTGGGCACCCTTGCTGAAAATGTCTGTTACTGTGAATAGTTAAGTGAGCAGAAGATGAACTGATCACCAAAAGGCATAAGGGTAAAGATGACACATTTCTTTAATATTTCCCGCAAGATTACATTTTTATTTCCATCATTTACAGGTGTAAAATACCAAAAAATGAAAAGGACCTGAAGCAAAAATTTGTGCACCTGACATGGTCAGTACTTAGTAACACCCCCTTTGGCAAGTATCACAGCTTGTAAACAATTTTTGTAGCCAGCTAATAATCTTTCAGTTCTTACCTGGGGGATTTTCGTGCATTCATCCTTGAAAAAGGCTTCCAGTTCTACAAGTTTCTTGGGCTGTCTTGCATGCACTGCTCTTTTGAGATCTAGCCACAGAATTTCAATGATGTTTAGGTCAGGGGACTGTGAGGGCCAGGGCAAGACCTTCAGCTTGTGCCTCTTGAGGTATTCCACTGTAGATTTTGAGGTGCGTTTTGGATCATCGTCTTATTGTAGGACCCATCCTCTTTTTAACTTCAGCTTTTTTACGGATGGTGTGGTGTTTGCTTCCAGAGTTTGCTGGTATTTATTCAAATCCATGCTTCCCTCAACCAATGAAATGTGCCCTGTGCCACTGGCTGCAACACAACCCCAAAGCATGATCGATCCACACCCATGCTTCAGAGTTGGAGAGATGTTCTTTTCCTGGAATTTGGCACCCTTTTTTCTCCAAACATACCTTTGCACATTGTGGCCAAAAAGTTCTATTTTGATTTCATCAGTCCACAGGACTTGTTTCCAAAATGCATCAGGCTTGCTTAGATGTTTATTTGCAAACTTCAGACACTGAATTTTGTGGCTTGGACGCAGGAACGGTTTTCTTCTGATGACTCACTCATGAAGGTCATATTTGTTCAGGTGTCGCTGCATAGTAGAACAGTGCACCACCACTCCAGGGTCTGCTAAATCTTTCTGAAGGTCTTTTGCAGTCAAACAGGGGTTTTTATTTGCCTTTCTAGCAATCCAACGAGCAGTTCTTTCAGAAAGTTTTCTTCATCTTCCAGACCTCACCTTGATCTCCACTGTTTCTGTTAACTGCCATTTCTTAATAACATTACGATCTGAGGAAACAGCTACCTGAAAACACTTTGCTACGTTCTTCTAGCCTTCTCCTGCTTTGTGAGCATCGATTATTTTATTTTTCAGAATGCGAGGGAGTTGCTTAGAGGAGCCCATGGCTGTTGATTTTAGGGACAAGTTTGAGGAGTCAGAGAATTTATACAGCTTTGAAATCTGCATCATCTGACCTTTCCTAACGAAGAATTTGAACAAGCCACAGCTCAATAAGCTAATTAAGGTCTGGAACCTTGGTAAAAGTTACCTGAGAACTCAAATGTATTGGGGTGCCCAAACTTTCGCATGGTGTTCCTTTTATTTTTTCACTCTCCAATTGTACAAAAAAAATACACAAATCCAGCATAAAACGCTGAAAAGAAATGTCTCGTCTTTACCTTTATGCCTTTCGGTGATCAGTTCATTTTCTGCTCACTTAACTATTCACAGTAACAGACATTTCCAGTAAGGGTGCCCAAACTTTTGCATGCTGCTTTTAGGCAGTGACTAAATATATATATTATAAGAAAAGACAGCTTAAACACAACATAACACAACATAAACACTTTAGCATTTAGCATTTAATAATAATCCACCCTACTTGTTGTTGGTTAAAATAACAAACTTTTTATTATTACAGCATGTATACATTTTATCATTGATTGAATCGAGCTAAAATGCTAAAGCATGTGGTATAAATCAGGCAGCGGACACGAGTTTGCTAGTGAGAAACACTATTGAGTTTACATTCAGCGGAAGAGAAATGCACTTGTCCATTTAAACGTTATCATCTTAGCCTCGGCTAACTCAGCTGAATTAATACAACGGAACATTGAGTATGTGGTTTCTCGGTTACAGTAGATTATCTCGGGCATTAGAGGGTTCGAGCAACATCTCTCTGATGGATTGTTTAGCTCTAGCAATGGTGTGTGTGTGTGTGTGTGTGTGTGTGTGTGTGTGTGTGTGTGTGTGTAGCAGTACTGCACTCTCTCTTTGTCAGCCTGTAATGAATCACCTGCCTTTCCCCATCATGCCTGTGAGAGCAGATAACACTGACTGCTTTCTGCATATCAGCTCCCATCAGAGAAGCTTCAGAAAGCATCAGAACATTACGGGAGGACAATGAGAGCAAGCGAGATCTGAGTGTGCGTTTCTTTGCGGTGGAGGAAGTGGACAACAAATGATCGTTCCTCCCTTCTTGAGCACAAATTTGCATTTTTATTAGCCTCTTGGCTGGAGAACGTTCAGTGGGTTTATTGTGTGTGTGTGTGTGTGTGTGTGTGTGTGTGTGTGTGTGTGTGTGTGTGTGTGTGTGTGTAATGAATGACTGATCATGCCTGTCCCTTTATACTACCTCAAGTGGATTAAAAAAATGTAGGTGAAATATAGACAGACACACCCCAGCGAGCATCAACTGACATCCATGAACATCCATTATCACGCCAAAACTCAAACTCACACTCAAATTCACGTTATCATTCAAGGTGTGTTTTGATGTTTGGTTGATTTTTGGTGGAATACAAATACAAATCTTGATGACAATCGATAGAAAAACACTCCGCACTCATGTTCAAATCCACACTTTCTGAAAACTGCTACTCACAGCATCATCGCATGCTTTGTGATGGAGAACGGATCTGCTTCAATAAGACCAGATATTGACGCATGGTTCTTATACATCAGTCAGAGTCAGCACAGATACGACACACACATCATACTGGAAACCGTGAGCCTGTGACAGATCTTTGCAATGTATCTCCTGGACTAGATGAGATGCTGTGTCAGCTGTGTCACTTATTCCCAGTGAGCACGAAGACAATTAAAATGCGTGAAAAACGACATCTGTTTTGTCTATGCACCGTGATTCCTCTCAGGATGTAACTGAATATGAAAACATTATTCAGATAAGCGTTCTGAACAGATACAAACACGAAAGGAGGTTGGCAGAAATATGTTTGGGGATGTAACAAAAAGTTGCATGAGTAGGATGTTTTTACTTTTGTGCGGATGAGCGGTCAGGTATGAAGCTCACGGGATTCTCACGTTCGTTAACGTGAATGCGAGTTGCTGCGCAGTGAATTTTCAATGTCCATTTGTTCATTCGCAGGGATTTAAATGGCACTATTAATTTGGGTATATTGTAAGAAATAACTTTGTGAGAAAATATCGTGGGCAGGATGAGTACAATCTCTAGTTGTGGCCAGTTATGAATGCATGTCTGTCCAATGTTGATTACGGTTTCATATTTAATAAATAAAATAATAATAATCTGGTGTAGACCACATCCACTTTGGATTTAAATGCAAATATAGATCCAAATATTTGAAGCACTCAAAAAAAAAAAGAAATATATATATATATATATATATATATATATATATATATATATATATATATATAGAGAGAGAGAGAGAGAGAGAGAGAGAGGATATTCCATGGTTGCACGAAGATATGAAGTTTATCTTCGAACGGTGAATGTAGAAAATATTTTCAACACCAGAAGATAAACTTCATATCTTCATGCCACCGTGTAATGGTCTTAATATTATATGGACACATCCACAAAAAAAAATACACAAGTTAATCAAAAGAATTTTAATTTTGAACCAGTTCGCCATTTTGACAACACGCGTCCAGTCAGCGGGAAAACACTACGAGTGACATCATCGGAGTGAAATATTGGGAATTATTATACATACAGGACACTTTATTGATGGAATAAAAACATGTGTTCTATTCCCTTCTAGCAGATTTCATTAATTTGGTTTGATAGCATGCTATTTTGTTAGCATATCGCTTATCCTACGTGTATTACATCACTCTAACCAATGGAGAATGAGCGTTGAATATGGTTTACGATATTGCATGGTTGTCAAGACAACATGACGTCACACGTCGGAGATGTAAAACTTCCATACTAGTGAGCGACTGTGACAATTTGCAAACAAACATGGCCGCCAGGTTTGCTTCATTAGATATGAAAGATTTTGAAAGAGAAAGACACGTTGAACACCCGAAAGGAATGGGTATGGATAATAATAATAATAATAATAATAATAATAATATTGGCTGGTGTGAATGGTTGTCTGTGTCTATGTGTCAGCCCTGTGATGACCTGGCGACTTGTCCAGGGTGTACCCCGCCTTTCGCCCGTAGTCAGCTGGGATAGGCTCCAGCTTGCCTGCGACCCTGTAGAACAGGATAAAGCGGCTAGAGATAATGAGATGAGATGAGATGAGATATTGGCTGGCTTTTTTTCGTGGTCTATCAGATATATTCCATTCAGCTGCTCGTCTTTGACTCGTTCACTGTCATGCTAGCTGAATATTGAATATGAAGACGAGTAGCTGAATATTCCATTCAGCTACTCGTCTTCGACTCGTTCAATATCATGCTAAAATATTAAAATATTAAAATCTGTCACTCAGATCCGTGATGTACTGTATTTTGTCTGAGAAATGCGAGTTTTTCAACACAAGAAGATAAATTTCATATCTTCAAGCCAACATGTGATTTTCTTTTTATTATATCTACACATTCACAAACAAAAAATCCCCAAATTTATCAAAGCAACTCACTCATCAATTTCTTCATGAGTGACATACAGTATAGAGATTAATGTCATGGTTCTGGTTCTCCATGTCCCAGATGGAGCTTGTATGAAAAATATGAGTGGCCGTATTTCCCAGTAAAACACTCGCATCCATAGAACATATATTTTATTTACCAGCTGTGAGGTCCGTATCGTGAAATACCGTGACTGAGGTCTTGAAAGTACTGAGCGAGGCCCTCTGGGTCGACAGTATTCAAGGCAGGGGTCACGATATTTCACCATACGGACCGACCTTAAGCTGGTAAATTATATATATATATATATATATATATATATATATATATATATATATATATATATTTTTTTTTTTTTTTTTTTTTTTTTTTACCAAATTCTAACAGAAAACGAGAGCGCCCGAAAGGGAAAACTGAGCCGAGCCGCCATTTTGAATCCTCATTCACGGCTGTAATGCAAATGGCTTCCTCCTCGGTATACAAGTGCACTTCCATGGCAGGAAAAAAACTACATTTTGCCGCCTATGTAGTCCCCTATTTATACAAAATTGAGTCATTCAGGATTCAGCCATGTTTTTGCTCAGCGTTAGCAACAGTTACAGGTTTTTAGCTTTCTCCTGCAATGTTTTCTTTTATTTCATCTTCCTCAGGGTAGTAAAACTCACTTTCACTGTGAACACTGTCATTATCGCTATCCATGATCTAAAATTAATGCTATTCTCCTGAGAAATGTGAAAATAAATGAATTCCTACTATGTTTGTTGCTGCTGTGAACGAGCGAGTAGCCAGAGGTCCGTATCCGGGGTCCGTAACCGGGGTCCGTATCGTAGGATACGGACCCGCTCGCCAGCCAATCAGAGCACAGGATTTGATGGAAACCGGACCACAAAAAAATAAATACAGATATTGCACCACTAGATTGCATCATCAAAGATATCCATCTCCATGTTATTGCTATAGCGTGTTGCTATGGTTACTTGCTAATTTTTACCTGTTGCTCACTTACTAGCCAGGTAGATAAGCTCGTCCCTATCAGTGGTAATTGCAAAAAATATCTTATTAATAAAGATTAGTACATAGAACATTGTATGTTTAAGGGTTTATATACAAACACTAATCTAATAATGTAATTAATGCACATGATGTAAGCAGAAATATTGGGCTGTGATCAGTGCTGAGCGCATTCACTTGCTAAGTTTTTTCATTTTGAGATGGAGGTGAAGACGGAAGCGGTGCAGCAGATGAGTGTTGGTAGAGACATATTGGTTCTGCCTGTTATCTGTTCTCCCATTTTGTTCTGTGGTGCATGATGGGATAGAGTCTGCAAACTTCATTCGTTTAGCAAATACAGTGAATCATCTGGACTTTGGGTTTTGGTTTTTACACAATTTTGTACTAAAGAGAAAAATGAATGGGTCGCAAGTAAACTAAAGCAGAGCTTCATCATCATCATCATTGGTCAACTGCCATTGAGATCCTTGACACAATCTTTAGCCACTGGGTCTTGTCCATCATTGGACCCATTTCGCCAAGGAGTAGGTCAGTATCCCTAACTAACGCATCTGGATAGGTGAGTGGTCTGGTTCCTCAGTTCAGGCAAGGTAGCCTCCAGAGAATGGTGTTGGAGATTACTTGATTTTTCACTCTGAAGCAGTGACCAGGCTCTGGTTTGTGCCACGCTGATGGAGATCTAAGGGATTTCTCCATAGATCTCAGATTTGGTGGAATGGTCTTATCAAGAAAGGTTCCATACCCTCATCAATAGCTTGGCCTAAATGCCATCAGGACGTTTTTCCAGTTCCTTGTTGATGGTCCATGTTTCTGCTCCATAGAGAAGGATGCTCTCCACACAGGCTCGGAAAGCAGAGTTTAGAAACACCAGTGAAGCAGATTGGTGTAGATGACAAGATGGTGACGTGACTCTAAGATCTCAGAGTAACAGAGTAAGAAACACACTTTGCTCTGTATGCTGTTTTAACATATTAGTCTTTACAGTCAGCATTTTACACTTTGGTGTGTGTGTGTGTGTGTGTGTGTGTGTGTGTGTGTGTGTGTGTGTGTGTATTCTGGGCCAGATGGGGCTCTTGGCTGTATCAGCTGGTACAACATATAGCAAAATTAATATACGACTAAGTCTCATTGTACATCTGGATCTCATCTGAACATAAAGATACGCTGGTTCATCTCTTTTTTCATTTTGAACCCAAACTACATATGAACTAATGTGCTGAGAAGGCAAAGGAAACAGGGATATCATGTCAGTCGTAATAAAGGAGGCGTGGTCTGGCTGTCAGCCCCAATGCAGGAGGTGTGGCCATAGTGTGTCAGTCTCAGTAAAAGAGGTATGGCAATGCTGTCTGTCAGTTCTAATCAAGGAGGTGTGGCCAGCCTCAGTGAAGGAGGCGTGGCCAACATGCCTGTTAGCTCGACTACAGGAGGTGTGGCCAGAGTGTTTGGCAGTCCTGATGAAGGAGGTGTGGTCTGCATCTTGTCATTTGTAATGAAGGAGGTGTAGCCACAGTGTCTGCCATTCAAACTACAGGAGGTGTGGCCACATTGTCTGTCTGTCGTAACGAAGGAGGTGTGGTCTGTGTCTGGCACCTTGAAGTAGGCATGGTCTGTGTCTGCCACTCCTATTGAAGGAGGTGTGGTCTTTGTGTCAGTCCTAACAAAGAAGAAGAAGAGAAGAGATATATAATAATTTCAATATCATATTATCATAAATTTCTTGTCAGTCACTAAATAATTTTTGGATCAATTATTCTCTTTTTGCTCTCTCTCTCTCTCTCTCTCTCTCTCTCTCTCTATGCTCCACAGGTAGTATTGTGTACCTGGGGATGATGGTGGGAGCATTTTTCTGGGGCGGTTTGTCGGATAAAGTGGGCCGGAGGCAATGTTTGCTGGTGTGTATGTCCGTGAACGGTTTCTTCGCCTTCCTGTCCTCGTTTGTGCAAGGCTACAGCACGTTCCTCTTCTGCAGGATGTTCTCAGGATTTGGGTGAGTGTCTCTAATTAGCTATTGCACAAATTAGGCAATTACAAGTGAGCCTTTGTTTGGTCCATTTTAACATTCGTGAACTCTCCACTTGTTCCTGGGTGCACACCAAACAACTGAACTTTGATCTAACATAAAACTGGTATCGGCCTTCATCTGAGTGACGTCCCTCCTCCCAACCCCGTTCATTTTATTACTTGTAAGAACGTGGCTGCATGTTGCACCAAAATAACTAATCAACTTGGGAAAGGTAATTTTCCACTTTAACACTCTGCTAACATGTCTTCATGAGGCATGCTGGATTCATGTCTAACCACAAAAGCAACAAACAACTAGACGAAAAATAATATATAGTAGCACTTTAAGGAATAAAACACGACCAGGGTATGCTGTTATAGAAAAATAATCATTGTCTGTGTGGTTAGATGAAGCAGAGTTCCTGTATCCACCCCAAACCATAACATAGCATTTTATTCATCTTATATCACAGTAAGTAGCTAACAGCTACAATTGTTTATTCATTACAGAATGACATATACTTTTTATCCGCTTACAGTTCCGTTTAAAGGAGAACTGAAGTAATTTTTAAACTTGATTTATTTCTTAATTAACGTGTTATTCAATTACGTTTTCGGTTTTAGTAACCTTATATCGTGACTCGTATTGGCAACTAATTGCAATTAAATATTATACTTATCGGCCTATTCGGCTTTTAGCCATGTTGAATTTAGTTCGTTTGGTCCACGGCGGGCGTCGCTTATCCGCGCGATCTTCACGAGACTTGTGCGAGACTTCAAAACGTGAAGTGTCAGTCAGGTGTCAGTGCCGCCGTTTTGAAAACTGTTTTCCAAACGAAATATTGCACAAAAACGAGTTTAAATGACGATTACTGCCTACTTTTTTCAAACTTTCCTGATTGCTATCAAAACAAACAAAACTTCCGGCTTGATTGCATCAGCATTCGAAAGAGGGCGCACACGTCTTTTGACAACGTTGGCAGATGTTGGTCACTTTGATTTCTGCTGTACGTTTTAGGGTGTATTCAGACCAGGATAGTTTGATAGTTCACTTGCTTTGGTCCGAACCAAATGTTTTTTTTATTTTTCATTTTGGTGCGGTTCGCTTTCACACTGTACATTTTAGTAAGCGGACCAAAATCTGTCAACAAAGCCACGCGCCCTGAGGTCGTTCAGCTATTGGTCAGAGACGACACGCGCACAAAGCGTTAAGTTCAAAAGTAGTCATGGAGGCTTTCCGTGCTGTTATTCTTTTTAATGTCATCAAAGCTATATGTTTTTTCCAGTTTTACTGTTTTCACAATTGTGCGATTACTATGCTGTTGTACAAGTAATTTATCAACGACGACGACAAAGGGCAAGGCGGCTACGGAGGATAGCGCTGATGAGCGCACATCATGTTATGAAAGTTCTGGCTCTTCACGCAATAGATGAATTTCTTTTTTGCGTCGCTAGTACCGCCACTTTTTGAAAGAATGTCCCTGATTTTAATGTAGGTCTGACGGAGTTTCTTCACTTTTAGCCGACATTGTTCTGGGGAGCGCGTGAACCCCTTCTCCTTCATTTTCTCACTGAATACAGCAAACACGTCAGCATTTTTGTGTGTTCTCTCCAAAAGCTCAGATATGTGGACATCTGCCCATATATCCACAAGGGTACGCGTTTCTTCCTCGGCCCACATTTGCCCCCTACTCGTTTTTTGTACTCGCCTACCACTGGTGACTGAACGACCCTTGACAACCGAAACAGTGTTTGCACTTTGCGGTGGAGTGTCAAGACTCTGTTTCCCATAATGCTCGACAAATGACGGAAGCTCCCGAGGTACAAAAAAGCAAAACTGTCAGATTAGGTCCGGTCTGTTTTCACACCTCCAAAAGATCCGCACCAGGGTTCCTTTGGTCCGGACCGAGTCCGACCTTGCAGCTCGGTCTCGGTCCACTTGTTTGGTCCGGACCAGAGTTCGGTGGTTTGTATTCAGATCAACCCAAAAGGTCCGGACCAAAGGAAATTTGGTTCGTTTGGTCCGGACCAAACAACGTAGGTGTGAATACGCCCTTACTTCCGTCCTACGATGTCTCGCACAGGTCTCAATGCATCTCGTTTATGGCCATTGCTTTGACATATGGACTGATATATTACAGAGCATATTTCAAACACTCTTAACTTGCTATAGCAGTGACAAAATAGCGATCAAAAATGCATTCCGATATTTAATAAAATGAGATAAATAGAATTTTGATAATAAAAAATTCACCTTCAGTTCTCCTTTAATGTTGTGGAAAGCATCACTGAAGAATATTTTAGTAAAAAATCATTTACTGTAGAACTTACAGTATAATTCAGAAGAACACAGAGGGTTATTCTAAAAGGCTACTGATGATAATCTTTACTCCTGGCTTTGGATGCAAGAACGCATTCATAAATGCTTTGGTTTTCGATATGTGCCGTATCTGCAGTGTGGTTTTTATTTGTTTGCAACAGGATGAAATCAGTGATGATTTCTGCTGGGTCGAGTGCTCTTTAATTATCTTCATCGAAAGTTGTTTTTATTTCTAGAAGGCTCTTTACAGCAGTCCAGGGAGCAGTTTTTTGTTTGATTGGGTTTCAGTAGGGGGTTTGACCTCAATTTAACCTCAGGGTGGTAGTGAGGACATTTTGTCTTCCGATGGGGCCTGTGTATTTTGGAGTACACACACACACACACACACAGACAGAGACCTGAAACATTCAGTCTGGCTCCATACTGAGATAATGACTCCTCTGTGAGTGACACACACTTTTCTGAAGACCACACATTTCATCCCTCTCTGGGTTTTTTTTTTCAGTTCCTTTTCCTCTTTTCCTCTCCTCTCTCGCTTTCCCTTTAATGTCACTCCTTATTTAAGCTATGGGTCAGTGCCAGGAGGTTCAACCAGCATGGTGAGCGGTGTTCAGCTCTGACTTTGCAGCAGAGAGCGAGCGAGAGAGAGAGAGAGAGAGAGAGAGATGGGGGATTGCAGTAGGATAAGTACAGCAGTGTGTTTTATTGCTAATTGAATGAACAGCATGTGCTTTGTCCTTGTGGAGTGCGGATCCTCAGTAGTGCTGCTTCCCCTACCATCTCTCTCCATCCTCCATCCCCTATCTACACTATCCATTACTGTCTGTGAGGTCATGCACCAAGGGGCGAGGAAAGGGGAGGGTTGGTCAGAGGTCGTCCCAAGATAGTTTCTGCTGAACGCTGATTAAATTGAGGTGCTGTATTATATTTTAAATGATGACATAAATAGTATCCACTAACCTCGTTTGAGGCTTTTAACTCTCGTAAACTCAAGATTGGCTTTGGCAACACACAAGTCCCACCTCTCAATCCTTTTCCACCTACAAGTGCTGGTTTTGAAACGTTTTATGCTTCTCGCAAGCCTGAAATCTTGATTTTTCAAAACACTAATGGCTAGATTATGAACAGAATTCCTCTTTTGGCATTAAAAAATACTGTTGGGATTTTAAAAAGGCACGCTGTCGGGGGCGTCGTGGCTCAGGTGGTTAAGGCGCCATACCATGAATGCGGGCGACCCGGGTTCGATTCCGGCCCGAGGTCATTTCCCGATCCCTTCCCGTCTCTCTCTCTCCCGCTCATTTCCTGTCTCTACACTGTCCTATCCAATAAAGGTGCAAAAAGCCCAAAAAAAAAAAAAAAAAAAAAAAAAAATCTAAAAAGGCACGCTGTCAAAATGTAGCGATGAAAAGGCATGGACAAAGTTATTTTTCTGGCTGACCTTGTTGCATATGGATTTGTAGGGGTTTCCCTTTTGCAAAATTTAGGCAGGAGAGCATTTAAATGAATTATGCGATGTGATTTAATAAGGTTTGCGGTCATCAACGTAATTCTAATTCTGGCATTATTTTACTGTGAAAAAAGCATGCATGTCACAAAAAAAGCGTGTGATAGAAGGGAGAGAATTTTGTCCATTTGTGTTCATTTATTTGCAGTGCCAGCAAAAGACGTTATCAAAACATACCAATTATCAACAAATGTTATTCTGTCCCTGTTTGCAACCCTATGATAATTTGCGCTACTCTTGGTAGCAGAGGTGACTGCTCTAAGACTACAAGGGAAGCCCAGCTTCCTGTAAAATGCCATGAAAAAGTTTGTTAAATATGCATTTACACTACTTAACCTTCTTATTCCAAATTGATATTTTGTGCTAGAAAGTGCTCAGCCTTACGACTAGTTCGTTCAGCAGTTATTTCTCACTAGTCGTCATAATCTGATAACGTAATTTTTCTTCATAGAAGCCTGTGGAAGCACGAGCCACTGAAAACCCATTGATGCTCAGCGTCTCTGTAGTTTAATGCCACTACAGGATATGCTTTGATCTTAGTGCAGCAAAGCTAGACATTTATTGGACAATATGCTTTTAAAACTTAATTTCCTGACACATGGCTTCACTGGGGGTCTATGGAGAGTCACTGACAGTAAGGTGGAACCAGACACTGAGCTTCTGTATGATGATTAAAGGAACTCTCAAATCTCTTTTCAATGTCATATGACTGACAGTGTTTTAAAATTATACATCACATTAATCAGAGAAATTCAAGCTCAGTCCGTGCGGTGTGTTGGCAAGTGAAGTTGTACGACTTGCTGCTGCTCATTCTCGTTCTTTTCCTACCAATATACAGTTCGGCGGCACGGTGGTGTAGTGGTTAGTGCTGTCGCCTCACAGCAAGAAGGTCCGGGTTCGAGCCCCGTGGCCAGCGAGGGCCTTTCTGTGCGGAGTTTGCATGTTCTCCCCGTGTTCGCGTGGGTTTCCTCCGGGTGCTCCGGTTTCCCCCACAGTCCAAAGACATGCAGGTTAGGTTAACTGGTGACTCTAAATTGACCGTAGGTGTGAATGTGAGTGTGAATGGTTGTCTGTGTCTATGTGTCAGCCCTGTGATGACCTGGCGACTTGTCCAGGGTGTACCCCGCCTTTCACCCGTAGTCAGCTGGGATAGGCTCCAGCTTGCCTGCGACCCTGTAGAACAGGATAAAGCGGCTAGAGATAATGAGATGAGATGAGAGTTTGTGAATTTGTTACTTGCTTTCATTTCAGTTTAGTAAAGGCTGGTTATTTTTAAGCCAGGCAATGGAGGGGGAATCTAGCCAGCTAGCCAGGTAGATGTTAGCTGTGCAAAATGGCAAACGTTGCTAATGTTGTCGACCTGATTTTGGAGAAGACATTTGATGCTCTTCCTTATGAGGAGAGGCTCAAAACTAAACAGGGCAGATCAATGTCCAAGATTAATTTAATTCAAAAGTCAGGAAGACAATATCGTTCATTTCAGCTGTCTTGATAAAACAAAGTAAACTGGTTAACTGGGAGCACTTTGATGAAGAAAATGTACTGTTGGCCTTGTCTCTTAATGAGATCATCCCAAGGATGGAATATTTGGTCAAAACTGGGTTTTGGAGATTTGGCCAACTTTGACAGGGCACACAAAAGGCATGAGAAAAGCAAGCAACACTTAAGTTCATCCATCCATTACTGTATCTTTAGCCACTTATCCTGTGCAGGGTCGCGGGCAAGCTGGAGCCTATCCCAGCTGACTATAGGCAAGAGGTGGGGTACACCCTGGACAAGTCACCATATCATCACAGGGCTAACACATAGAGACAAACAACCATTCACACTCACATTCACACCTACGGTCAATTTAGAGCCACCAATTAACCTAATGTGCGTGTCTTTGGATTCTGGGGGAAACCGGAGCGCCCGGAGAAAACCCACATAGACACGGGGAGAACATGCAAACTCTACACAGAAAGGCCCCCGTCAGCCACTGGGCTCGAACCTAGAACCTTCTTGCTGTGAGGCAACAGTGCTAACCACTACACCACCCTGCCGCCCCACTTAAGTTCATGTGCAAGCTTAAGTTTACTTGGCAGAGTCACAGTAGAACATGGCAGAATTCACAAATAAATAACAACAAATTGACAAATAATTGATGAATGACAAATAATTGAAAAATGTTATTACGTAGACTGAAAACGGAGCTTCCCCTATTTCAAAGACCACAAATCGCCACTGCTTGGTAGATTATCTTTGTCTTTATTAAAATGAACTGACTACATTTGTGTAGTTGATCACCTAAAGAATTGGCCACTCTTATTGAATTGGTGCTTTTTATTAGCCTAGTAAACTAGACCCACCCGCCTAGCGGCCAAAAATATTTTTGCCTACGAGTGGGTCTAGCCTCGCACCATATCAACAAAACACCCCGGGCATCAAATCGTGCCCGCCAATCACAACGCAAGATTTTTGTTTGGATTCTTTGGACGGGCTTTTGCAGGAGTGACGACAAGGCTGCGCGACGCTGGAGAAAGCATAACAGGAAAGATGGCTACGGCTAGTGAACAGCGCGCGTTTGACTCCGCTTTGGAATCAGTTTTAGAAGAATTAGACTTGGAGTTTTCGTTGAAACATGAGCAGGAAGAGGCTCTCCGCTCATTCCTTTTCAAGAAGGATGTTTTCGCTGTTTTGCCGACCGGCTATGGCAAAAGTCTGATCTACCAGCTGGCTCCGCTCGTAGCCAAAAGGATGGGGCTAGTTTGTGCAGTATGAAGAATTAATAAACAGCTTTGAAACATTACTTTTTGATTGTTTCTTATTTTCCCGTTATTTTAAATTTAATGGAAATTATTTCACCAAACACCACTAAATAAAAACTCTCAAAAACAGTTTAAGCAAACCCTTGAAAAACACTTGAAAAAAAAATGAGTGTATGTTAAGTATGTGGTACAGACTCCAAACTTGTGGTCATTATCTCCAAACTTCTTAATATCTAGAACCTGTTTATTAATTAATACGCATTTTGAAAAATTATTTATTTCAAGGCCTCCCCCACTGCTTTCTGTCGCTCTGACTACGTCACAGTCAGTGTTGCGCTGATTGGTCAGAGCGTTGGCCTATACGCACAGAGACAGTTTGAAAGACAGCGGGTTGTTCCTCCCACACCCTTCGGAAATGTCTACGAGCGAGGCCAGACTAAATATTCACATTTAGTCTGGCTTGCCAGGCTAGCTTTTTATTGCATCCTTACACTAATTTGCCCTGCTTAGTAAATCTGGGTCGTGGACTAAAAGTGTAGGAGCTGTCTATCAAACAAGTGCGAAATTCTGAAAAAAAAAGTTTAAAAGCTTTATTGCTAATACCATATTTATGAACAAAACCTTTTTTTTTTTTTTGAGGCGTTACGTCCTCTAAGTAAACAAGAGTCAGAAGATCTAAGAATATCTCTGTGTTGTGTCAAGAAGATGAGGAATTTAAGGAATTTTATCACCTGGATGTGATTTGTTTTTTATTTTCAAATGCCAAAAATATGTATTTATAGTTCTCATTAGGAAACTCATTCTTATTATGTACGGTTTTGATTCTGAAATAACTCTGAGTTTCTTTAAAAGGCCTACAAGCTTAAAAGCAAAATTCACTGAACACGTAGAAGCTCCAAACATATGTGAGGGAACTACCGTAGCATACAGTATTTGGATACTTGGGTGTATGGTTTCTTGCTTACCCATGCTCCTGTGCAGGATTGGCGGGGCCGTACCCATCGTATTCTCGTACTTCGCCGAGTTTCTGGCGAGAGAGAAGCGCGGCGAGCACCTGAGCTGGCTCTGCATGTTCTGGATGATAGGTGGGATCTACGCTTCAGCCATGGCCTGGGCCATCATCCCGCACTACGGTGAGTGACGGCAGCTGGAGCTAATCAGAGATCAGTGTTGTTATCTAGATACAATCTCTTGGTCATTTTTTCTTGACACTTTCATACGAAACAAAAAAACGGAAAATTCATGCTACATTGTGCAATCTATGCTTATCATTAAAAGGGTGCATAAACCTTATTTCAACGTGCCTAGTTGGTCATCACAATTCTAAATAATGAAGTGTGATAAAAATCTAAAATGATCTAAAATTGACTTAAAATAACAACATATTTTGTACATTTTATTTTATTTATAATATATCTACACTCACTGGCCACTTTAATAGGAGCGTGTTCTTGAGTCTAAGATTCCTGTTCTTGGCTGCAGGAGTGGAACCCGATGTGCCCTTCTGCTGCTGTTGCATGCTGAGATGCTTTTCTGCTCACCACGGTTGTAAAGAGTTGCTTTGAGTTACTATATCCTTCCTGGCAAAAAAGCTTGAACTGCTCAATCTGTCCATTTTCTGATCTCTGACCTCTTATAAACAAGGTGTTTGTTTCCACCCACAGAACTGTCGCTCTTGCGCTCGCTCGACATTTTTTGTTTTTCGCACCATCCTGTGTAAAGACTGTTGTGTGTGAAAACTCCAGGAGATCAGCAGTTTCTGAAATACTCAAACCAGTCCATCTGGCTCAAACCAACACTCATGCCACAATGAAAGTCATACATTGAGAACACAATTTTTCCCATTCTGATGTTTGAAGTGAACATGAAATGAAGATTTGTATCTGTATGATTTGATGCACTGTGCTGCTGTCAAGGGATTGGGTGATTAGATAACTGCATAAAACAGAACAGCAGGCGTATGTAGGTGGGTGTTCCGACTAAAGTGGCTGGTGATTGTATATCCCAGTGGCAGCTTAATGTTTTAAGCGCCATTTTTATGCCAACTTAGTAACATCACAGTTGCTATATTCATTCCATACATCAACGATGATTAATAAAGTCATTTCACGCTTTGTTTTCCTCAATCACATTACCTTTGAAAGGGAAGTCAGAAAAAAAAACAATGGGTATTGCATTTTTATTGAGTTGTGTGTTGTTCTGTTTGCTATAATGCTAGTTTTGTAGGTTAGCATCTTTACTCTAATGCTAGTTCATATGCTACTCTATATGCTACTCCATTTACTATAATGCTAGTTTGTGGGTTAGCTTTGTTTACTACTAAGCTAGTCTATTTGATGTAATACTAGTTTGTAGGTGAGGTTGTTAGGATGTTAGGTTATTAGGTTATAGTTTGGTAGTTGGACAATTTCAACAGTTACAGTAAAACACAACCATTAGCTAGCAGTTAGGATTATAGGAGACACCAACTGTTTAAGAAAATTATAAGATTTTAGCTTTAATCATTGCTCTATACAAGTATAGTAGTGACTTCCTGGTAACTTAGAGACAGATATTTTCCAGATCTGGCACAAGGACTAAGATATAGAAAGTCAGTGGTAAATTATGGCAACACTAATAGGACAAAAACTAAACTTGATTATAACACTATTGGACTCTGAAATTGTATAAATGGCTGGTGCAGTCATGTGACGTAAGAATTTAGGGGCGAGGCATCTTATACTCAAGCAAATAATTGTTCATGGAGTGGAAACATGCATGCTATTATATTACATAATTACACCATGGCATAATTAAAAGTGTACTCCACCAAAAAAAAATGTAATTGCTGCTTGTAATGTATGAATGTTAATGAGGTCCATGTACTCTTACTCCTCAATGCATGTAACATGAAGGATTATGGGCCGAGAAATGGGTAAAGAACAAGGGATATAGCGGCATTAGGGCGATATCTGGAACAAAGGAAAGGAGAGGAGGTCGTTTGAGGGTAGGAATGGAAGCGAGGGAGCGTGGAGAGAAGAACTGGAGGCAGAGGGTGGGTGAAAATGATTAATGTAGGCTGCGTTAAGGATATTTAAAGGATGAAGGCACACAATACCAAATGAAAGTGAATGCAGAGAGGTGCGGGGGGGAGAAAGGAGAGAGGGGGAGAGAGCAAGAAAGTGAGAGTGAGAGGAACATTAGAAGTGGATAAAAATAAAAAGAGAGAGATAGCAGGGAAACAAGAAAGCAAATCGAATGCAGAGATAAAGGAGGAAAAGAAAAAAGGAAGATAAAGAGGGTTGATGCGGAGTGTTACATGTACTTCCTGTGTAAACATGGGGCCCTACCCATCCAGGACGTTTTTCCACGTCACATAGAGGATTCCCTGCCATGCTGACCAGGATAAAGTGCTTACTACAGATGAATGAATGAATGAAGATCCTAGTTGATGTAATAATGTTAAGATCAAGACAATTGAAAATAGAAATGTCAGTGTAACAACAAAAGAGAACCCCAAAGGCTGGTTTATTCTTAACGCACGGCTTTGCATACATGCAAAGAAGCAGCGGCAATACGAGCGGCATCGTTCTCACGTTTATCTGCACAGTTTATCTGGAGTACATCTGAAGGATTAAAACCAATGTCCATTACATGGCTGTGTGAATGTGGATTTCATAAACACACTAACGACCTCTGTTAAAACTTTCCCGCTGCCATCGTGATTGTTGTCATGAGCTGCGTCTCAAATCGAAAACTCTGACCTTACATCCAAAAAGAAATGTGGATGAAAAATCTGAGGGGAGTTGAGTGAATTAACACTTTCCCCTCCCTCTGTATCATGGCCGAAGTGCCCTTGAGCGAGGCACCTAAACCCCCAACTACTCCCCAGGCGCTGTAGCATAGCTGCTCACTGCTCTGGGTATGTGTGTGTGCTCATTGCTCACTTGTGTG